>NC_137613.1:52489541-52587041 GCF_963280865.1 Gymnoscopelus braueri
TTGTAACTCAACTCTTTGCCCCTGGGGGTCCCTGGAACAAAACTTTTTGAGATGGGGGTCCACGGTCAAATAATGTTTTATAAATCCTAACCGTATGTTGCTATATCAGTGGTGCTCCAACTTTTCCATGTCAAGGACCCCCAAAATGATATGTATTTGGCAGATTTTTCAAAAAATAGATCTTCAAGCTCATCGTTGCCGCGCTATGAGCTTGTATATCTATTTTGTAATAGCCCAAATAAATCTAAAATTACATAGGTGCGTTCCCGGTCTTAATGGCTTAACCAATCACGTTCCAGTTGGCCGGTCTTCATTTTCTCCGGGTAATTTAAATAAACTATCCTAACACCACTGAGTTCAATCTATACAAGACATCAATCAGTGTTTGACCACTTAAACCCTATAGAGCAGTGGTTCTCAAATGTTTTCATGTCCACATTAACATGCGTTTGGCCCTAGACCCCCACCTGAAAATGTACCCCTCATACAAGATTTGTGCTGTTAAAATGTTTTGAAAATAGTCTAAATTGTTAACATTTTCGAAAGTTTGTATTTATGTATCTATTTATTTATGTTTTAAACAGTGCTGGAAAAAGTACAGAAATGTTTTACTTATGTAAAAGTATCAATACCACAATGTAGAAGTACTCTGTTTACAAGTAAAAGACCTGTGTTCAAAATGTTGAGTAAAAGTACAAAAGTATTGGCATCACATTATACTTAAAGTACCACAAGTACAAGTACAAAAATGTTTGAAAAATAGGGCTGAAGTGGTTAATGAATGTTTTATAATGTAATAATCTATATCTGAAAAGTAACTAAAGTTTTCAAATAATTGTAGTGGAGTAAAAGTACAATATTTGCCTCTGAGATGTAGTGGAGTAGAAGTAAAAGTACAGAACGTTGGAAATACTCCAGTTAAGTCAAAGTACCTCAAAATTTCACTTAAGTAGAGTACTTGAGTAAATGTACTTAGTTACTTTACACCACTGGTTTTAAATAGCAAATCTACAAGCTCACAGTGTTGCGATGTGACGCGTTGTGATGTTTGTAGATTGGTTATTTTCCAATAGCCGAGGCTATATTCACACATTTTGCTGAGGACCCCCAGGAACTCCCTCAAGGACCCCTGGGGGTCCCCAGATTCCGCTCTGAGAACCACTGATCTAATTAAACTATCCTAAAACCACTGAATCCAATCTATACAAGACATCAATCAGTTTTTAACCACTTAAAGGTTCTATGACATTAATTTTCACTTTTTTTATTTCTTATGTTTTTTGGGGGGTTTTATGACCTCAAATACACCTAAAAAATCTGAACTTTGAACATTCAGTGGATTTTCTGTGGTCTGGGGTTTTCTGAATAATTAGGCTGAAAAGTAATCTGAGCTTGGCCCTTCGACAGTGAGGTCACAGTCGATTAATCCCGCCCACTCTCCTCCTCGCCCCTCCCCTCCCCTATCCTTTCCTTTGGGGGGGGCGGAGCAGAGGCAATGATTGACAGGCAAAATCCCTCACCAGCGACACCCGCAGGCAAAGATTTCTTTTTTCATTGCAGTTGAAAAGGCTTTAGAAATGTGAGAGAAAAACACATGCCATGGATCAATGGAGTGGAATTTTTTGTTACAACTTTCTATACACGTTTGAAGGACCATGACAAAGACTTTTAATGTGTGGTAAAACTGAACGTCATGAAACCTTTAAACCCTATAAACCAGTGGTTTTCATATAGTGTATATAGGGTTAAAGTCAATATAAACGCCAGAGGATTACACAGATTTTGGTTAACTACTGTATTAACTTTTCCTGGGGGCCCCCGTGGAACCCCCCTAAGGACCCCTGGGTGTCCCCGGACACGACTTTGAGAACCATTGCTATATACGAACAGTAGTTGACACCCCCCCCCCCCCCCCCCATTGGTTCTATGCTAATTTCCCTCTACACCAAATATTTTCGCCAAACGCCCCAGAATATGGACACTATAGGTTAAAAGTGTTTTTTTAAAATACATGTAACAGTTTTTAATCTGTTAATATCTTTAATATGCTCCGTTCCATAGCTGGCAGACTTCACTGGGAGAACTGCATGTAGGCCTATAGAAGATAGAAGAAGACAGTATTAAAGGAGTAGTTCACCCAAAATACATCAATTACACACCCCATAAAACCATGAATTCACAGAGATGTTCCTTTTTGTTCTCGTCACATTCATGATTTAATTGGCTCAGGAATGCAACAAAAACTAAAAAATCTCCATGAATTCAAGGCTTCATAGGGTGCGTAATTGATAGAAGATGAGTATATTTTTTTGGGTGAGCTACTCTTTTAAGCAGAGGGTATAATATTGTCTCTCTTAATGAGGGGTTACAGAACCTGTATTGTGTTTCCTCTGGCGGGAGAGAGAGAGAGAGAGAGAGGAAGAGAGAGAGAGAGAGAGAGAGAGAGAGAGAGAGAGAGAGAGAGAGAGAGAGAGAGAGAGAGAGAGAGAGAGAGAGAGAGAGAGAGAGAGAGAGAGAGAGGATGAGAGAGAGAGAGAGAGAGAGAGAGAGAGAGCATGCCCATCATGAAGTATCTCTCTCTGACGAAGGGCCAATTTCGTCTGTCGGGTGGAAACCTCATATGTCCAAAACGGCTACTTTTCAGGATTAAAATTCAAATACTGCAAAAGTAGCAGATCTCAAAACGTGGCGCTTTGTGCCGCGTTTTGAGCTTGTAGATCTGCTACTTTTGATGCTTTTGTGTGACTGTAGTGTGATCAATAGGGCGTTCATTTACGAAAAAACACAAAAAGTTAGAATATGGAGATAGGAGGTTTCTGCCCGACAGCAACGATTTCCAAATGCAACGTTACATTCAGTCCCGTTTCGACCACGTTAAGCTCTTGACTGATAAATGGAGATGGGTCGTTTTTTCACCTCGTGCTACACAGCCTCTGTCATCTGCACACAGAAGAGAGGATCATTGCATGGAAAAGCCAACAGGGAAAAGAGAGGCACCATGATTTGTTTCATGAATCCCCCATGTATTTCCCCCCCTCATCAATTCAAATGCATTGTTTCCAGTGGTGGACAGTTACTTAGCACATTTTGTTGCTGTCGGGTAGAAACCTCTTATCTCCATATTTTTTTCGTAAATTACTTGATCATACTACAGCGTCTCACAAAAGCTTCAAAAGTAGAAGATCCACAGCGCCACGTTTAGAACTTACAGTACCACGTTTGTCTTACCTTTTGTATGATGTTATGATGTCCTACAGTAGAAAAAATGTGCTAAAGTAGAAAAACATTGCACGAAATCTCGTCTAGCGAGACTTCCGGTGGGGCGCATTCAAGACAATCCCGTTGCATAGTGTTCTGTCACTATGAACATCAGATCTCACCAAAAACAAACAAAAAAAAATGTTATTAAAATACACGATTTAGAGCAAGTCCCATAGACGCAGGTTTTTAGCTGCGGCGGACCCGCGATGGAGTTTTGACATTTTTCTATTGTGCCACTCGTCCTAGGAGATCATGACATCATAAAAAAGGTGAGAAAAACGTCGGCCGAAATTCTCCTTTAAGTACATTAATGAGTATCTGTAGTTAAGTACAGTATGTATTTTTGGACTGTAACACTTTTGACTCCAGTACAATTCTAGGAAGGGAAAACATAAAGTACATACAAATTAACCGCTTAAGCCCAATCTCAAATGTAGTGAAAATAGCAGATCTACAAGCTTGTCGATCTGCTATTTCATTCTGTTTCACACATTCTTTCCTTTTGCTTGCCTAAACTCTATAGCTCTCACCACACAAGACTCTATTGAGTCTCAATCTGGCTTGAAGTTTGATTTGGAGGCTGGGGCTTGTTTTGAGGAATAATGCCCAAATGAACACTTAAGTCACTGGTTCCATGAGAGAGAGAGTACTGGAAAAAGTACTTGCATGTTTTAAAGTATCAATACTGCAATGTAGAAATACTCTGTTACAAGTAAAAGGCCTGTGTTCAAAATGTTGCTTGAGTAAAAGTACAAAAGTATTGGCATCAAAATATACTTTAAGTACCAAAAGTAAAAGTAGCCTATTAACATGTCTGAAAATAGCAGATCTATCTAACGTGACGTGTTGTGAGCTTATAGATCTGCTATTTTCAAATAGCCTATGTATACAATAGGGCTAAAGTGGTTAATGTATGTTTCATAATATCATAATTTATATCTGAGAAGTAACTAGTAAGTCAAGTTGTCAAATACTTGTAGTGGAGTAAAAGTTCTATATTTGCGTCTGAGATGTAGTGGAGTAGAAGTAAAAGTGCTGAAAACTGGAAAAACGTAAATAAGTAAATCAAAATATTGTACTTAAGTACAGTACTTGAGTAAATGTACTTAGTTACTTTACACCACAGAGAGAGCATAAGAGATGCCTATGTGCCTGCCTACCGTCTCTCTCTCTCTCTCACTCTCTCTCTCTCTCTCTCTCTCTCTCTCTCTCTCTCTCTCTCTCTCTCTCTCTCTCTCTCTCTCTCTCTCTCTCTCTCTCTCCTGTGCCACGGGCTTCCACACAAAGTCACCAAGTTCCAGCTTCATTCAACATGCCCGGACCAATCACGCTGCAGAACGGGGGCTGATTATAGGGCAATCATTTGGGACGGTGGGGATGACATCACCATGCAGCCATAAATTGTCTAACTCTATTTGGCTCGCAGAGAGAGGCAGCTGTGTGGTTCTGCTCAATGATGACAGGCTGGGTAAATGACCCTGGTACCGCCCTTAAAAATGGTCTCTTTGGTGAAATCTCTGGTGCAATGTTTTGGTGAAAAACGTTGGGCGACAGCGCGTGCCATTTATAACCGTGTAGGGGGGACAGTTAAGGTCATCACGCCCCAGGAGCGACGCGAATGAACAAAATAAAACATTTGTTGTGATTACTATTTCACATTCACACTTTTTATTTTGCAGTTCAATTCAATTCAATTAAATTTTATTAAAGTGTCAAATCACAACAAGTTGTCTCAAGACACTTTACATGTAGAGAAGAGACCCGACAGTCCCACCCTGAGCAAGCAATTTTGCGACAGTGGCAACGAAAAACTCCCCCTTAACTGGAAGAAACGTCAGGCAGACCCTAGGCTCTAGGCTGGGGGCCTTCTGCCTCGACCCTGTCGGGGGGAAAGAAGAGAGAGAGAGGGAGAGACAGAGGAGAGACAGAAAGAGATACAAGTAGTAACAATAACAATAGTAGCAAATATAATAGTGTAAGATAGTATATGATAATATAATATAGTACAACAATAATGTGTATGCAGTATATAGTGGTATAATGGTTCTCCTCCCGCCTGGATTACTGTAATGGTGTCCTGTTTGGGCTCCCCAATAAAACCCTGGACAGATTGCAGTATGTGCAAAATTCAGCTGCCAGAGTGCTCACCCGCACCAAACGCTGGCAGCACATCACCCCCACCCTCAAACACCTCCACTGGCTTCCGGTTAAGTTCCGCATGACATACAAACTACTCCTTCTCACCTATAAAGCTCTCCATGCCCTAGCCCCAGGGTACCTCTCGGACCTCCTCGACAATTACATCCCAGAGCGGGACCTGAGGTCTTCCGACTCGGGGCTTCTCACCACCCCTCGTAGCAACAGGCGGACCCTTGGCGATAGAGCTTTCAGCATGGCAGCCCCTGACCTCTGGAACACTCTCCCAATGTAGATTCGCCAGATGCCAACATTGGACTCCTTCAAGTCCGCACTGAAGAGACATTTACCCAGGCTTTTGGCAATTAATTTGTTATTTTGTGTACTGTAACGTCCTTGGGTTTCTGAAAGGCGCTATATAAATCCAAGTTATTATTATTATTATTAATGTAGTAGAAATCCACGGTCGTGCTCCATGGAGAGGCCCGGTCCGCAGTCACAGTCTTGAGCCACAGCTGGGGGTCCGTAGTGACAGTCCATGGAAGTGAATGACATTTTGGTGGGAAATAAAACCTACCCTGGATATCCAGTTGTCCAGAACTGCTGATCCAACCAATATGTCCATTATATGATCATTTCCAATATACAGTATGGGCATATACTGATGACATCAGGGATCCAGTGGTGTAAAGTAACTAAGTATATTTACTCAAGTAGGCCTACCGTACTTCAGTAAAATAAAAACTCCTAACAAATTTACTTGAGTATTTCCAATTTTCAGTACTTCTACTCCACTAAATCTCAGAGGCAAATATTGTACTTTTACTCCACTACACTTATTTGACAGCTTACTTTGTAGATTTTGATTATTATTACAAAACATACATTAACCACTTCAGCCCTATATACATTTTGGCCATTTGAAAATAGCCAATCTACAAGCTCACAATACGTCGCGGTGCGACGCATTGTGAGCTTGTAGATCTGCTATTTTCAACATATTTACATGCATTTTATGCATTAGAAAACTTGTGAAATGGGACATTATGCATAATGAGTATTTTCTATTTTTGGTACTTTGAGTACATTTTGATACTAGTAGTGTACTTTTGTAAGTAAATTTAGAATTCCGGATTTTTACTTGTAACAGAGTACTTCTACCTTGCAGTATTGATACTTTTACTTAAGTGAAAACAATTTGTACATTTTCCCACCACTGCAGGGATCTCCATGTATGGGACAAGGACTGACAGAGATCTCCATATCTCCAGATCTCAGTCACAAAGTGACAAAAGTCGAGTCTGATGTCAGTATGTTCAAAATCAGTGGTGGAAAGTAACTAAGTACATGTACTTAAGTACAGTACTTACGTACAATCTTGAGGTATTTGTACTTTACTTGAGTATTTCCAATTTCCAATACTTTAACTTCTACTCCACTACATCTGAGAGGCAAATATTGTACTTTTACTCCACTACAATTATTTGAAAACTTTAGTTACTAGTTACTTTTCAGATATACATTACATTATTATAAAACATAAATTAACCACTTCAGCCCTATTTTATACCTAGGCTATTTGAAAATAGCCGATCTACAAGCTCACAACGCGTCGCATCGCAACGCGTTGTGAGCTTGTAGATCTGCTATTTTCAAACATTTTTGTACTTTTACTTTTGGTACTTTAAGTACATTTTGATGCCAATACTTTTGTTTTACTTGTAACAGAGTATTTCTATATTGCAGTATTGATACTTTTACTTAAGTAAATAATTTGAGTACTTTTTCCACAACTGTTCAAAATAAAACAGTGTATTAGGCCTATACTTCCTATTCAATAACAGTTTGTGCTAGTCAAGTTTCTGATTCAATTTTGTTTAACACTTTACAGATCAGCGGGTTCACACAAAGTCTGTCAATGTTTTATCATTAAATGTAACAGAGGGGGGCACGGTGGTGCGGTCGGTAGCGCTGTCGCCTCACAGCTAGAAGGTCCTGGGTTCGATTCCGGCCGGGGACGCTGTGGGCGCTGGGGGCGTGTCTTCTCCTCCGCGTCATCAGCGCCCATACCCCAGGTGGGGTTGGCGAAAGGGCCTACTCTGTGTGGAGTTTGCATGTTCTCCCCGTGTCTCCTAGGGTAGTTAATACCTTCATAAAAACATGTTGTAATCCTGGTCGCTATACCGCCTCCCCCATGACAGCCGGGGCGCCTGATGGGAAGGGAACTGGTTGGAATAACGTGTTCCTTCCACGCGCTACGTCCAACCAGGGAAACTCCCCCCTGTCAGGTGACAAGAAGGTCAGTTGGCTCTCATGCATTGAAGGAAGCATGAGCTCGGCCCTGGCCTCCCTAGGCTGTGGGGGACCAGTGTAGCGCAGGTGTAGCGCCCAGGATCACTTAGGACATTGGCACCGGGTGAAAAAAATGGGTTGCAAAAATCGCGGGATAAGAATTTAAAAGAAAAAAAGAATGTAACGGTGAACTATATGTTTGTCTCTCTCCGGTGGATACCTCATTAGGCTATATGTCCAAAACTGTTACTTTTCAGTATTCAAATTCAAAAACGGCGAAAGTAGCAGATCTACAAGCTACGAGCTTGTAGATCAGCTACTTTTGATGCTTTTGTGTGACGCTGTAGTATGATCAAGTAGGGCGTTAATTTACGATTCAAAATATAGAGATAAGAGGTTTCTGCACGACAATAGACTATTTCTTTCTTTTTCTCATGTACCCCCTGCAGTACCTACGGGTCATTTGGTGGTGTCACTGATAGATTTATATACATTATTTTAAGTCTGGAACCCAGCCACCCAGGCTCCTGGTGAATCATGACATGAACATTTGATTTTGCGTCAAATTATACTTGAATATTTAATTATATGACATATTAATAATAAATACTCTTCTTTTTGTGTTTTTCAAATATTTTTTGACACAGAATCAAATGTTTTATGGTCATGATTCACCAGGAGCCTGGATGACTTGGTTCCGGGCTTAAAATAATGTATATATTTTTGGAAATCTCTATGGGTAAAAAATGAATGGGTATTCTATCTGTGGCACCACAAAATGGCCGCCACTGCTATGGTCTATCCACAAGTTTCCTAGGGTGTGTGGGCATCACTTCCTGTCTATTTAATTGGATATCATTGGATTTCATTGGATTTCATTGGATCAAATCGACAGGAAGTGATGCCCACACACCCTAGGAAACTTGTGGATACCCATTCACCATATTCACACAGTGGCCATTTGCTATTAAGTTAATTAAATAATGCCACCCCGGGCCAATAGAGTATAATATATCTAGAGGGCGGATTGCCCCGCCCCCAGCTTTTAATTTCTATGAAAGTTGCTCAGTGGTGTTTGAAGCACCCGGAAGTACCATATCTCTGCTGTCCGGCAGGAACCAGTTAACTCCAAAATGTTCATTTTTCAGGAAATGAAAAAAAAAAAAACGAAACAAAAATGGAGTTAGGAGGTTTTGTTCATCATTGATAAGAACAGCTGAATGGACCTCCAAGCTCACAATGAGGTTGGAGGTCAAAATGGGGTGGAGCATGGAGTCAGCAAAACCAGCTAACTCCACCCCCCTTTGCTGAAGTTAGCTGGTTTAGCAGAAAGTTTGAGGATGGAGTTAGCTGCTTTTGTCAGAAGCACTTTTTAATACTTTTCATTGGTTCAACATTTTTTTTTACCAATACACAGACGTAAAGGGTGTTCAATAGCATTGATTTATGGGGGAAAAAATGCAAAAGCGGAAAAATTGAGTTCCTGTCCTGCCGGACAGCAATGAATATTGGGTCGATATTGGGTCCTGACCAGGCGCACTAGGGTTTCTACGGAGCGTCTGAAGGGACATTAGAAGGTTTCAACGGTAGACACACGCGCAGTAGCATTTTAAATGCGGAAGTGTTGCTATCCCAGATTTGACCACCAGACGAAGGCAGCTTCACTGTTCTATCGTGGTTCTGGGGGCTTGCCTATACCGCTCTATAGTAAAGTATAGAGGCTTACAAGTGGTTAAACTAACTATATGGATGGCTGCTGTGCTCTTTGTCGTGACTCACACGGTCCAGCTGTTGGATCCAGCATTGTTTGTTTATCTGGCTGGCTTTGTGGCTAGAGATCCCCACCGTTTCTATTCCCATACGCTATCATACGTTTTCTATACTTTTAAAAAAGTATAAATTATACAGCTGGACGCTGTCCGCTGGCATGAACTCTTCACCTCTGGTCGTTTGGTTTACGGGTCGTTAAACTCAAATGCATCATTGTCTCCTCCTCTTCACCGCACGTTTGACTTCCCCTCTTTGTCCACTCTCTCTCTGTTTCCCCCATCCCTCCATCTCTCTGTCTCCCACATCCATCTCCATTGGTGGAAGAAGTACTCCAAGTTTTCTTACTTAAGTAAAAGTATCAATACCACAATGCAGAAATACTCTGTGACAAGTAAAACTCCTGTATTCAAAACGGTAAAAGTATAAACAAAAGTATTGGGATTAAAATGTACATTATTAATGGCCCATTTCTCAATAAAAATACAAAATAAATCCTATTTTTACCAAGAAAATTACAAACCTTTTTCAAAACTGCAGATCAAGCTCACAATATGTTGTGATGCGATGTGCTGTATCTATACAACCCTTAATCATTCACGGTTAATATTTTGTAATATTCTAAATCTACAAAGTAACTAAAGTTTTTGGAGTTTTTGTTGTAAAAAAAGTACAATATCCCCCACCCACACACAACTCTCTCTTCTCCTCCTCCAACGACACGTTGTGAGCTTGTAAATCGGCTATTTTCAAATAGCCGAAATATATAGAGAGCTTAAGTGGTTAGTGTATGTTTAGTATTGAAAATCTAAATCTACAAAGTAACTAGTAACTAAGTTTTCAAATAATTGTAGCGGAGTAAAATTACAATATTATCTTCAGAGATGTAGTGATGTAGAAGTGAAAGTATTGAAGATTGGAAATACTCCACTAAAGTAAAAAATACCTCAAAATTGTACTTAAATACAGTACTTGAGTAAATGTAGGAAAAAAAAGGTTGTAGGCATTACAAAAGAAACAACTAACTGAAACTATTGTGTAAAAAATGAGAAGTGACAACTAGCAAACTACCCGCTTTAAAAACTAGTTAAATCCAACTTTTTCAATTACAGTTGACATGAAGTGGAAAAAGTACTCAGATATTTTACTTAAGTAAAAGTAGCAATACCACAATGTAGAAATACTCTGTTAGGGCGCGCTCTCACCAAAAGTTGGCTGGCCGCTGTTAAACGCCGGTTGTGTGCGGCCACAGTTTTTTGCAGCCAGCGGATTAAAAAAAACGGGAGTGACGCGCCTGTCACTCACTTTCAGGTCCCTCCCCGTAGCCCGCACCACCTGCTGCCTTGAGCACCATGGTGCTACCTGAGTCTTCGACTCACCCGATTGGACAGAGGGGGAAATCAGCTCCTGCCTCCAGCAGTTTTCTGCTTCAAATGGACAAGTCGTGTAGAGCAGATAAAAGCAAGGTCTGCGCGACAGGCGGAAAGATCCGCTCTTGCGTGAATCCACGCATTTACATTGACAATGCATTGGCAGATTCTGCCCCAGAGGTAAAATAAAAGTGCGGTGAGAGCGCGCCCTTACAAGTAAAAGGCCTCTGCTCACAATGTTACTTGAGTAAAAGTACAACAGTATTGGCATCAAAATATACGTGCCAATGAAAAAAAAAATGTTTGCGAACCATGCCAACTTTTTTCTTTTTCTTTTTTCAAAGTAAAAAAAAAGTGCTTAGGAAGCGAGATACAGCCTTTTTCAGTTATAGGTTAAACAAAGAGTGGATGGAGCTGCAAGTCTTCAGATAATGATATCTTGGGTTCTGAACACTTAAAAAAAAAAAGAAAAAAAAAGAAGACATTTATTTTTTATTTTTTATTTTTTATTTTTTTTAAAAACTTGGGATTTCTCGTTCTGGCACTGAGGGTATAACCCTAAAACTCGGGATAACTCTGGCACTGAGAGAGTTAAAATACCAAAAGTAAAAGTACTAGGATGTTTGGAAATAGCAGATCTACAAGTTCATAATGCATCGCAGTGCGACGAGTTGTGAGCTTGTAGATCTGCTATTTTCAAATAGCCTAGGTATAAAATAGAGCTAATGTGGTTAATGTATGTTTTATAATATCATAATTTATATCTGAAAAGTAACTAGTAACTAAAGTTTTCAAATAATTGTAGTGGAGTAAAAGTATATTATTTGCCTCTGAGATGTAGTGGAGTAGAGGTAAAAGTATTGGAAATTGTAAATACTCAAGTTCAAATACCTCAAAATTGTACTTAAGTACAGTACTTAAGTAAATGTACTTAGTTACTTTACACCACTGGTCAAAATGAAAATACAAATAAAAACAAATTCAAAGCTAGAACAACCTTGCAAGCCACCATACTACAGACAAACAGCACTTTGGCAAGGCAGCGGTTGAAAACCCGTGTGATGCTCTCTGGGCCGTGCGTGGGCTCCAGGGAAGGAATTCAGTAGAAGGGACAGAATGCGAGTGTTATTGCTACCTAGCTTAAAACACTTAATTACATATGGTCACTGATGTGGACTCTGTTCTGTCTGTGAAACAGACCCTGCGGTTCTACGCAAGCTGCCTATTTTGACCTCCTGCCTTCACTTCCTTTCTCACTGCTAACTGACACATGCTGCAAGAATAAGGACACCCTCTTTTTTAACTTAACCCATTAAAGGGATAGTTCACCCAAAATATTTCTTATTTTCTATCAATTACACACCCCATGCAGCCTTGACTTAAAGGTAGGGTAAGTGATATATATATATATATATATATATATATATATATATTTTTTTTTTTTAAGGTTAAAGTACTATATTCTGATAGTAATCATTGCTACAGAGCGTTTGTCCGTTCACAGGGGTCTCTTCAGCTCTATAGTAAACAGATTATAAATACATTTTCAGGTAGGTGACAACATTTTAGCCAATCAGGACGGAGCACTGAAAATGCATTTTCTGTTTATTAAAGAGCTGGAGAGACATGGGAGACTCCTATTACCGAACAAACACTCTAATGAGTACTATCAGAATATAGAGCCATTTAACACTTATTTTAACAAAAGTAAATCACTTACCCATTACATTACATTACAGTAATTTAGCAGACGCTTTTATCCAAAGCGACTTACAATAAGTGCATTCAACATAGGTAGGGAACAAAACTACTAGTCACCAAAAGCATTAAGTGTATTCTCTTCTAAAACAAGCAACCAACGGCGAAAGATGGGCAGTGACTCTACTGTCCTGACATCAGTGGGGAGTTCATTCCACCACTGTGGGGCCAGAACAGAAAAAAGTAGTGACCGTGTAGATCGGCCAGAAGGACCCTTGAGCGACGAGACAATCAGTCGCCCCGAGGTTGCCGACCGAAGTGGTCGGGCAGGGGTGTAAGCATCGACCATAACCCGGAGGTAAGAAGGAGCTGTTCCTTTCACTGCCCTATAGGCTAGCACCAGGGTTTTAAACTGGATGCGAGCCGCTACGGGGAGCCAGTGTAGAGAACGGAGAAGGATAGTTGTGTGGGAGAACTTGGGGTGGTTGAACACCAGACGAGCCGCAGCTTTCTGAACAAGCTCCAGAGGTCTGATGCCGGAGCACCAGCAAGGAGGGAGTTGCAGTAGTCCAGGCGGGAGATGACAAGAGCCTGGATGAGCACCTGGGCTGCCTTCTCCGTGAGGAAGGGGCGAATCCTCCTGATATTGTAGAGGAGGAATCTGCAGGACCGTGTCACTGATGCGATGTTTGCCGAGAACGACAGTTGATCGTCCAGGGTCACACCCAGATTCTTCGCAGTCCGAGTTGACGTCACCACAGCATTATCAATGGTGATGGCCATGTCTCGGTGCGGACAGCCCTTCCCCGGGAGGAACATCAGCTCGGTCTTGTCCAGGTTGAGCTTCAGGTGGTGCGTCGACATCCACTCCGAGATGTCAGCCAGACAAACAGCAATGCGTGCCTCCACTTGTGTGTCAGAGGGGGGGAATAAGAGGATCAGCTGGGTGTCATCGGCATAGCAGTGGTAGGAAAAGTCATGGGAGTGGATGACAGCACCAAGAAATGTAGTGTAGAGAGAGAAAAGAAGAGGGCCCCTATTCTGTGTTAGTTTTCCCAGCCGAAACGCTACCCTAAACCATGTTAAATACTGATAATGGAGCTGCCCTGCCCCAATAGGTTATTCTAGCACCTGCTCTACCCGTCACCCATTATGCCGACACCGTTATTTGCGCATGGAGGCGTGCCCGTGGGCGTGTTGTTGCTATATCCCCGACATTGCCATTCTCAACCCACACATGGGTACGGCTTGGGGAGGGGGGATAGTGGTTTCTAAAACCACCCGCCGGTTTCTAAAAGCACCCGCCAAGTGCACACAGACACTGCAATGGCTTTGTGCGTTGGACCATGAGCCGTGTTGCCAGCCTTGGCGAGAAATAAGCAACCGCAGGTCTATGAAAACAAAAAGAAGCAACTATAAGGCCACATGAGCACTTCAAACTACTAACTAGAGCTTTCATATCCCCTAAATATTTCAGCCCGGCTCGACTAATAATTGACAAATTAGGCCCAGCCCAGCCCGTCAGTCATTTTTCTAAATAAGCCGTTTTTCTCATTAAATCTTGGTAATTCATTAAGAACAGGAGTCATTCTACCCTATTCCAACACTCTATATTTTATTTAAAAAACAGCTTGGAGCAAATAGGGCTATATAAATATATACACTGCCCCATAACCATTTTAAGAATGATATTCAGTTATTATATGAAATATATTTTTAATTGAGATATTTTCGTTTTTTCCATATTGCTGTCATGTCTTAGTAAAATCATGCTTTTACCAAGCAAAATAAGCAGTACAAAATAGTTTAGATTACTTTGTTTGATGGGAAAGAGTTGCGATGGATAAATCACATCCAATGTTACCTTGTAGGCTACTGCCCGCTGCCTGTGCTCTCATTTGAAGAAATAATCCAACATTTACTTTGATCAATAATCAATAATTTGTCTGAAGATCCATTCTATATGTCATGTTATGGTTTAAACTTTAAAGGGGGCTCTGCCGTCGTGACAACTGACAGTCAAGACAGCTGATTGATTTGACCTACTTTTGCTGCGCTGGTCTGATTGATTATTTGGCATCAGCTGTGTAAGAATAGTATAAATATTTTAAATGGCTGTCATATACTCTTGGGGATCTGACTAATATGACAAGTTGCTTATTGTGAACACAATACGCTACAAATTAATTCATATATGAATTTATTTGGATAAAAAAAAAACTCCAAGCAAGTTACATGTCTAGTATGTTGTTGACCACCTAATGTAATGTTTTTGGTTTAGTGTTAGGCTACTCCGTGGCGCGCGCACGCCTCATTGTTTATGCTGTCCAAAATAACAGATCTGTAAGCTGTCGACCGACATGACGCAGCCGTTGATAGCTTGTATGTCTGTTATTTTGGGTAGGTAGGCGACGCATATACGTATCGCAGCAATGTGTCTGGGTTTGAGAGGCTATGATTGATGTAAACTTAAAGTGTAGGCTGTTCGGGATTATTGAACAAAGGTGGATGATGAAAGATAACGGGGACAATATGGATGTAAGTTAACTTCAGAGGAAACTATGGAGCTACTTCAGAGATGTTTACACACCCCTGGAATCCATTAGAATGGTGGAAATAGAACAATAACAGCCAACGTGAGTATATAGACCTTTCCTAAAACTGTCCAATTTATTATACCCATGTGCTACTGTATGTCTGTGTACCACCGCCCAGCCCTGTGGTCCATGGCTGCCTGTAGGAGCGTTGTCGCAACATGATGTAATTAATTATTTGGGAGCAGCCGGTGTGTACCAATAGTATAAATATTTTAAATGGCTTTCATATACTATTCCGGATCTGACTAATATGACAAGTTGCTTATTGTGAACACAATAGGCTACAAATTAATATACATTTTTATTTGGATAAAAAAAAGAAGAAAGGAAAACAAGCCCATTGTGGCTTATAATAATCAGACCAGGCAACAGTGCAGACAGGGAGATAGGCTAGAGCATATATTCGATCGGGGATGACGGCTAGCGCAGTCTTCTCTTAAAGGCAATGGCTTCTGGCACGGTGATTGGTTTTATCATTGTAACGCCCAAACCACACCTATGCATAATGTAAGGGGTAGCTCAGGTGTTTGGCGGGTGAGAGGGGTGCCACAGAATACCAAAATTTGCGGGGAAACGCCTCTTGCCTAGTCCTAAATCAGTAATTAGTGGTTTGTTCAAATTAAACCTGGAAGAGCGCCCCAAGAGGACCGAGAACCGAGCCTTGGGGAACCCCAGTAGTGAGCCTGTGTGGTTCTGACACAGATCCTCTCAGCATCCCTACCTTTAACCCTTTTAGACCTGAGGCCGATTCTAAAAACGCCTTCAAAATCCTGACCTAAATGTTCTGAAAAACTTCAAATATTTATTAAAAAAATGATGTTGCTATATACTGTGCATAGCAACAAGAACCCCAAAAGAGGTTCCCGTCCTGAAAGATATAGTTACAAATAAGGGTTCCCGCCCAACATGGGTTAATAGAGATCCTTTAGTTTTTGACGCATTCCTGAGCCAATGATTTGATGACCAGGTGTATTTCCGTTAGGAGACTCAAAGAGACTCCTTTGAGACTGGGAATGCATCTGTGTCATTTTAAGATTTATTTGGCTATTCAAAAATAGCAAATCTACAAGCTCAAAGCGCGGCACCGAGTGCCGCGCGCTATGAGCTTCTAGATCTGCTATTTTCTGAAAAATATATTTTAACCGAACATTTGTAACTCAAATCTTTGCTTCTGGGGGATTCTACAAAATGTCTTCTAAATCCTAACAGTTTTTTGAAAAAAAATTATGTTGCTTTAATATCAGTGGTCCTCAAACTTTTTTTCATGTCAAGGACCCCCAAAATGATATGTATCAGTTAAAAATGTTTGCTTAAGAAAAAAAAAAAATATATATATATATATATATATATATATATATATTCAAAGATTTGCACACATTTTCCAAAATATCAGATCTACAAGCTCGTAGCGCGGCACTCGGTACCACGCTATGAGCTTGTAGATCTGATATTTTTGAATAGCCAAAGGAATCTAATATGACACAGATGCGTTCCCGGTCTTAATGGGTTAACTTAAGTAACAGTAGCAATATCACAATTTAGAAATACACTATTAAAAGTAAAATGTCTGTATTTAATTGTTTTCTTGAGTAAATGTAGCCACAAAAGTACGTATCAGTCAAAATCATCAAAATATACGTACATTACTAAAAGTAATTTTTTGTAAAGTACTTTCAAATGTGTCATTTAAAAAGAAAAGCAATCATGATGCCATGCGTTGTGAGCTTGCATATTGAATAGCCAAAGTAAAATATAGGGTTTAAAAGGTTCATGTATGTTTTGTAACCGCAGTCTGTGAGATCTAAAGCTTTCAAATAATTGTAGTGTAAATTACAAAGTACAACATACAACATTTGCCTCGTAAAAAAAACAAAACAGGAAATACTCAAGTAAAGTAAATTTACCTAAAAAATGTACAGTACTTGAGTAAATTTAGTACACTAGACCACTGGTGACTGACGCGTGCTGGGAGCCCAGCGTTGGTGGAAAAAGTACTCAAAATGTTTTACTTAAGTAAAAGTATCAATACCGGAATGTAGAAGTACTCTGTTACAAGTAAAAGTCCGGAATTCAAGATTAACTTGAGTAAAAGTACAAAGCAACTCAAGTTTTCAAATAATTGTAGTGGAGTAAAATTACAATATCTCCCTCTGAGATGTAGTGGAGCAAAAGTAAAAGTATAGACAATCGGAAATACTCTAATTAAAAGTAAAAGTACCTCAAAATTGTACTAGTCCTTGAGTAAATGTACTTAGTTACTTTCCACCACTGGTAGACAAGGCCCTTCCAGTGGAAAAGGGGGAAGAAAAGGCTCCTTGATCAGTCTCGTGTCAGCAGTGTTACCCTCGGCCATTAGAGTGTCAGAGGCGTTTAGTGAAGAGCGGCAGTCTTCTCCACACCGTGCATACATGGCCTCCTTATGCTGCTCGCTCTCACTCACCAGTGGTGTAAAGTAACTAAGTACATTTACTCAAGTACCGTACAATTTTGAGATACTTTTACTTTACTGGAGTATTTCCAATTGTCTCTACTTTTACTTCTACTCCAGTACATCTCAGAGGCAAATATTGTACTTTTACTCCACTGCAATTATTTGAAAACTTGAGTTACTAGTTACTTTGCAGATATACATTATTACATTATAAAACCTACATGAACCACTTAAGCCCTATTTTGTTCCTAGGCTATTTTCAAACATTTTAGTACTTTTACTTTTTGTACTTTAAGTACATTTTGATACCAATCTTTTACTAGTAACAGAGTATTTTTACATTGCAGTATTGATACTTTTACTTAATTAGAACATTTGAGTACTTTTTCCACCACTGCATACATGGCCTCCTTATTCTGCTCGCTCTCTCGCTCACACGGCCTTCTAGCACCACGGGGCTGCTAGCGGAGGAGCAGTGCCAGGCTAAAAATATGCCCCGCATTTTGTAGATTCTCTAAGTGTTGGAACAGAGAGGCACACACACACAGCCTCTGTTTGTATATATGTGCGTGTGTGTGTGTGTGTGTGTGTGTGTGTGTGTGTGTGTGTGTGTGTGTGTGTGAGTGTGTGTGTGTGTGTGTGTGTGTGTGTGTGTGTGTGTGTGTGTGTGTGTGTGTGTGTGTGTGTGTGTGTGTGTGTGTGTGTGTGTGTGTGTGTGTGTGTGTGTGTGTGTGTGTGTGTACAGTACGTGTGCGTGTGTGCGTGTGTTTTTCCTAAAGGGGACACTTTGACAGCTGGCCGGGAGTTTAAAACGAGTTTAAACGGGAGTTTAAATGTACAAACTACTTCTCTAGAGTGAGAGAGAGACGTCCATGGGCACGACACCAGAGGGAGCTCCTCTGACCTAGTTCCCCCCGAGATTTGGCTCAAACATGGGGGAAAAATGCTTTCTACCATTCTGCCACCAAATTGTGGGAGTGCCCTACCAACAGCCATTACAACTCTCGATTCCCCATCCACTTGTAATTTGAGTACTTTTTCCACCACTGCACTTCACTCTCGTTCAGATTTTAATCCCAGGCTTCTTTTAAATTTGGCTAATCCCAGCCTGCTCTCTCACTCTCTCTCACAGCCAGCCAACCAGTCAGTCCAGACTGAGAGCTGATGGAAGTTTCACACGGCTTGCATGGAGCTCAGGGCTGCATGGAGAGCTGTGTCACTGTGCTAATCCGTACGTGCACTCATTTCCAGCACCACACACACACATCCCTGTCCAGAGAGGAAAGGGTTCTTCGTCCGCTTAGCAGAGCGTGGAACCTCCACTTGTCTTGTCTCAACTCCTCACTTTCACAACCCGCTGCAAGCTGCCAATCACACCTATATCTACCTCAGCTCTCAACCAGGCTCTCAACCTGTGGGTCTAGACCCCCAGGGGGATCCCCAAATGTTTATTTTCTTTTGTATTTTTTGGGGAAAAAAGACTATTACTGCATCAAAACCTAATCAACAAACTGGTCAAACATTGGCCAAACGTTCAAATAATATAAGAAAGAGGCAAACAAAATAGCCGTTTGTGAGCTTGTAGAGCGGCTATTTTCACAATTATGTATCCGTGGAACAGAGTCAAACTACAGTATTTTGTAATGCCTCAACTCCTGCAATTCCAAGTTCTTGTCAGGGTGGGGGGTCCCCAGTTCAAATATGATTATTTTGGGGGGTTGCAGCCTGAAAAGGTTGAGAACCTCTGAT
The DNA here is from genome assembly GCF_963280865.1 of Gymnoscopelus braueri. Classification (NCBI taxonomy): domain Eukaryota; kingdom Metazoa; phylum Chordata; class Actinopteri; order Myctophiformes; family Myctophidae; genus Gymnoscopelus; species Gymnoscopelus braueri. Next base: position 52,508,843 of record NC_137613.1, read on the forward strand.
CTACCTGTAGTCACAAAAGCAGAATTTAGATGAAAGTAATCCTCATTTCCATGCCTCAAAGTGTTTAATAAGAATATTACTTTTGCACAAATATGCAATGGTTCTGCCTTTTTTTTGTTTTTTTTCCCTACCAGAGACCAACCAACCAGAGATCAACGATCGGAATAAAGGTCCTTACACACCGGGGCGATTTCTTTCATGCAAATAATACGTTTTTTTTAAAACCTTATAAAGTCAATGCAAGCTTCCACACCAGTTTCGCGGAGCGAAAAAAGCGTCTTTTAATTATTCGGAACGAGTCCGAATTTTGCGTATATTCGCATATTCGCCGGTGTGTTAGCCTTAAGTGTTTACATGCTGATATTTTCCTGTTGATATGAATATCAAAAGGTTTCTATGCCACCACTCTCAACCAGAATTAAACATTCCTTCCGATCAGACCGTGTCAAAATATTCTCTTCTAATTGATGTGTGCATGAGGCATTTTTTATTCTTTTTGAGCTTCCGAATATAAGTGGATCGTTAGTGTCCATGTAAATGCATTCATCAGCTTTTCTGTTGTCCCATCATGTGTGTGTTTATTGGCAGAACCGACAGACAGGCCTTGGCATGTCTGACTCAGTGTTAATTTTGTCGACTATAACGAAAAATGTTGGTCGACTACCTTTTTTCACTGACGAAAACTAAATAAAAGCTAAATAAAAACTAAGCTATGATGACTAAAGCTAAGGCTAAATATATTGACAATTTCAAATACAAATACAAATAAAACGACTAAAATGTTAGTGGAGAAGTGGAGAAGAGATCCAGTTGAACTAAAAGACAAGTCATTTTGTGTTGTTGCGCTCCAAAAATAGCTGATCTACAAGCTCACAAAGCGGCGTAAAATCAGCCATTACGTCAAGGCCCGCCAAAATAGATTTTGATCGTCAAACTCAACTGTAGATTTAGTCGATAAAACTAGATTAAAATTAAAAAAAATCAGATGACTAAAATATGACGAACACTAAATGACATTTTATTCAAAAGACTGACTAAAACAAAATCTAAATTTGCTGTCAAAATGTATGCTCGTCTGACTTACAGTGGAAGATGAGTGAGGTCTATCAGAGACTTTTTCAACCGTGCAAATTACAGCCAGTCTGCATTAGTAAGCATGTGCTTGTAAGCTCTTACTATTGCTTTTCATTGGTTCCATATTTATCAAACCCACAGACGCACTTAGCCATTCACTTTAACCTAAAAAAAACTATGCCACAACTATCAAACATAGCCGATCTACTAGTAAAAATAGCAATAAATGTACTTAAAGTACCAAAAGTAAAAGTACTAAAATGTTTGAAAATAGCAGATCTACAAGCTTGTTGTGATGAGACGCGGTGTTAGCTTGTAGATCGGCAATTTCCAAATAGCCTAGGTATAAAATAGGGCTGAAGTGGTTCATGATATAAACATTTATATCTGCAAAGTAACTAGTAACTAAAGTTTTCAAATAATTGTAGAGGAGTAAAAGTACAATATTTGCCTCTGAGATGTAGTGGGGTAGAAGTAAAAGTATAGACAATTGGAAATAGTAGCCTAAAGTAAAAAATACCTCAAAATTGTACTGTTAATACTTACTTACTTTACACCACTGCTCATCGCACCGCGATGCGTATGTATGTGTATGTGGGTTTCATACATTTTGAACCAAAGGAAAGTACGAACAAGCCCTTGTGACCAAATAATAACGAGCCTACATTGGATCCATTGGAACACAGGTTCTGTTAAAAGGTAACAGTTTTGGACGTGCATAAAGTTTCCGCCCGACAATTTTCAAGCGGCGAATCTGGCGATACGCCGTACGGTAAAGGATCGTGACAGGCTTGGTTCCAGCACACGTCCACACCTCTCTATCAGGACGCAGACGCAGACCACATCGTTTATCATCATCCTGAACAAGCAGACTGGTTCTGGAGAAGTTGTCCCTCTTTGAAATCCATTCTGCTTTCTGGCAATGGAAGAACTTTTATTCCTGGAGAGAGACTAAATGCCTTTTAATATCTCTCGCTTGTTTTCCAACAATCACCGTATAATCACAAAGAAAACTTTAATGGAGTACAGTACAATGCATGCGTTTCATGCAAGTGCTTCATTATGGCTTCTTTTCAACCCCATTATACATTATTTATATTTATCTAACAACTTCATCGCTCATTTCTTTGAAGTTAATCCATTATGGCCGGGACCGGGATCTGTGTCATGTTTATATTTCTTTGGCTATTCAAAAATAGCAGATCTACAAGCTCATATGAGCTTGTAGATCTGCTATTGTTGAATAATCATGAACATTCGTGCAACTCTTTGAATTAATATTTTTAAAGCGAACATTTTTAACTCAAATCTTTGCTTCTGGGGATTCTACAAATTCTATTAATCTTTTTTTTTTAACTTACTTTACTATCAGTGGTTCCTTTTTCATGTCAAGGATCCCCCAAAATTATATGTATTTGGCCACGGACCCTATCTCAAAGTATGTTGTTCTAGGGACCCCCCCCCCCCCCCCAGAAGCAAAGATTTGAGTTAAAAATGTTCGCTTTATAAAATATAAATATGTATTCAAAGATTTGCACACATTTTCACGATAATACAGTAAGATTTTATCTTTTTCTGGTCGTCCCTTATTTTTTTTATAAAAAAAAGGGACGACCTGCCGAGTGTGCCTTATTTGAATTTCAGGTAGTTGGCAACCCTAGTTTCAGGCTACAGGGCTCAGTCTCTTGGTCTCTTGGTGCCACAGATAGGAAGCCCATTAATTTTCCCCATAGAAATGTCTTAATTTTAAAACATATTTTAAGCCTGGAACCAAGCCATCAGGCTCCTGACCATAACACATAAAATGGTATTTATTACATGTAGTGTATAATACAATTAATTATTCAAATATTTTTGACACAGAATCAAATGTTTTATGGTCATGATTCACCAGGAGCCTGGCTCACTTGGTTCCAGGCTTAAAATAATGTATGTAAATATATTCGGAAATGGGAAAAATTAATGGGTTTTCTATCTGTGGAACCACAAAATGGCCGCTACTGCTATAGCCTATATGACACTGGTTTTCCCCTGGGTCGTGGAAGCAATTTCTCTATGGAGAATAACATTGGGTCATCTTAGAATCGTCTCATATAAGAAATGTGGTCCAAAAATAAACAAACTGTCTCAGCGATATTGTCAGGGAGGTGGCTCTGTATCGTTTATGATAGTCAGTCACTCATATTTGATACAGTCTGTTTCTGGCGATTTTTTTTTACCATTTGTTTATTTTTGGAACACAGTTCTTATTTGATGCGATATTAAACACGTTGACCTAGGTAGGGTGCGTACATTACGTCAGACTTCGGTGCTCTATAGGAGCATGCACAGTATTGTCCATGCAATACCAGATTTGGCCACTAGTTCATTCGTGCTTAGATAACTGTCAGAGTTATATCACACAAGCATGTTAGCAGCTCTTGAGGTTTACAAGTTACAATGCTGGCACCAGACCGACTGAGGAAACAGAAGCAGTTTCATGGCCATATCTATGGTCATATCTGTCACATGTCATATATGTCATATGTATCTCCATACTGTGACTCAACACCAATTACTGCCACTGCAAATTTCCCTTTTCATTTCCATGCATGCGCTAAAATGGAAGCTGACACGTTATGTTTAGCCATATGTTAATCCAGGAAACCAGGGCCATGAAGTTTTCCTCTATATAATAATTCTCATGCACCGTGGTGCGGTGCCAGAAACAGGACATAAACGCACTCTCACACATGCTCACACACACACACACACACACACACACACACACACACACACACACACACACACACACACACACACACACACACACACACACACACACACACACACACACACACACACACACACACACACACAGACAACCAGACAGACAGACAGACAGACAGACAGACAGACAGACAGACAGACACACGCACACACACACACACACACACACACACACACACACACACACACATGTGTAAAGTAAATAAGTACATGTACTCAAGTACTGTACTTAAGTAGAATTTTGAGGTATTTTTTACTTTAATAGAGTATTTTTAAAAATCTGTACTTTTACTTCTATTCCACTACATGTCAGAGGCACTTTTACTCCATTACAATTATTTGTACATTTTAGTTTCTATAGTTACTTTGTAGATTTTGATTCTGATATTTTGACTCTGCTATTTTCAAACAATTTTTATACATTTGAAAACTTGTGAAATGAGACAGTCTGCATAATGAGTACTTTTGGTACTTTACGTACATTTTGATACCAATACTTTTGTACTTTTATTCAAGTAAATTTTTTATTCCAGGCTTTTACTTGTAACAGAGTATTTGAGTACTTTTTCCACCACTGCGCACACACGCACGCACACACTCACGCACACACGCACATACACACACACACACACACACACACACACACACACACACACACACACACACACACACACACACACACACACACACACACACACACACACACACACACACACACACACACACACACACACATGTGAGCAGAGCTGCTGCACTGTGGGGCGTTTGTGCTGCATGTGAATTCATGTTTCTGCGTACAATTAATCTGATCGTGGCTTATTGACAAAAAGAAAAGAAAAAGGAATTACCCCAATATAACTGCAAACTCTCTCTCTCTCTCTCTCTCTCTCTCTCTCTCTCTCTCTCTCTCTCTCTCTCTCTCTCTCTCTCTCTCTCTCTCTCCCCTTCTCTCTCTATGCTCTCACTGAGTTGAGGCCTGACTTGCTATCTTACCATCTCTACAGTTCCTTTGTGTACTGTATGTAGGCTGGCATGTTTTTTTAATTTTTTTCCCCATTCTCGCTGAACCATGTCCAATGAAGTAAAACAGGCGGAAAGCCCGTTTCAGCCTCACTGCTGAGACGAAAAGTGTGAGAGAAAAGGTCCGTCCCTGTCGCTCTGTGTAACGTGAGTGGGTTTGGGGTTGTGATGTTTCTTTTTATTGCTCTCCAAAGTACACAGCAGTAGTATGGTGTCAATCTGTTTTCCCCATTCAGCGTGAGGACGAATGCTCTTGAATTTGAGTTAAGTAGGCTGAACTTGAACTTGATCATAAAAGCTTGAACTTTGAGTTAAGAAAAGACGGGGATCGATAAAGGTCCTGCAGGTATCAGTGACGGCAGCACAGCAGTTAAGATACAGCTGCAGGGCAACAACAAAAAAAAACATACTTTTACTTTTGATTCTAATTCAAAAATAGCAAAAGTAGCAGATCTACAAGCTCGAAACGCGGTGCGAAGCTTGTAGATCTGCTACTTTTGATACTTTCGTGTGACGCTGTAGCATGATCAAGTAGGGCATTAATTTACGAAAAAACACAACATGTTAAAATATGGAGATAGGTAAACAACACTATACTCCCCACAACAGTGCTTAAACAGTGCAGGACAAAGGAAATACAAGAGAACGCACAGTGAGCATGTCAGATATAGTGTCCATATGTCCATACTGCACTGAACTGTTGATATTTACGAGCTATAATTACAGATTCTGTCCAATACAGTGGTGGAAGAAGTACCAATACTGCAATATAGAAATACTCTGTAAAAGTCAGGAATTCAAAATGTACTCGAGGAAAAGTACAAAAGTATTGGCATCAAAATGTACTTGAAGTACCAAAGGTAAAAGCTCTCATTATGCAAAAAGTTTAATGGTTGAAACTGCGTGTATGTTTTGTAAGCTAAATCTACAAAGTAACTAGTAACTAAAGTTGTCAAGTAATAGTAATGGAGTAAAAGTACAATATTTGCCTCTGAGGTGTAGTGGAGTAGAAGTAAAAGTATTGGAAATTGGAAATACTCAAGTACAAATACATCCAAACTGTACTTAAGTACAGTACTTGAGTACATGTACTTATAGTTACTTTCCACCACTGGTCCAAGATAGCGTTTGACTTAGACAGCTGGTCTGATTTAATCCCATGTTTGTAAAAAAGTTTTTCCGAAACATCCTGGGAAAATAAATGGTTCAAAACACCCAGAGGTGGTGTTGTGTTTACTTTCTCGTCTGACTTGTTTCCATTGTGGTCCTCATCAGCACCACAATGGAAACAAGTCCCCTGGACTTTTTTGGTGTTATCCTTTTAGCCTAAATGTCTGACTGTACCTCGTGCTGTTTACATTTCTGTCTAATAAAGTACTCAATCAATCAATCAAATTTGTCAAAGATATGTTCCAGCTGTATACTGTTGTTGTTTTTAGCACACACACACACACACACACACACACGCACGCACACACACACACACACACACACACACACACACACACACACACAGACACAGACACAGACACAGACACACACACACACACACACACACACACACACACACACACACACACACACACACACACACACACACACACACACACACACACACACTAAGGCGGACCATTGCTCCATCCCCTCTGTGTTCCTATTGGCTGGGCTTTACACAGCCATAACTCCAGTTCCCAGTATGCTAAACACCCCAAACTACAACAAATTACAACATATTAAAAGTGCTTACTGTAAAAAACAGTACCTTAAAAAAAGCTTAACTAAAATCCAAAATAAAAAAATCAGGTTGTTAATAATAATAATAATAATAATAATAATAATAATAATAATAATAATAATAATACATTTAAGTTCCTATCACACAAAGATGTGTGATAACTCTGAGGACCCTTGAAGACCCAAGGAGTGGAGGACATTTTGAAGTGAAAATTGATGTATTTTTGTTTTCGGGTGCTCGTATACAGTGAGAACCCAGACAGGTTTTATGATAACAGCATCATCTCATGCAGGCTTCCTCTCTCTCCTGCTGCATCTGTCTCACTCTGACAGATAATAGACTTTCATCAGTTTAACCCATTAAGACCGGGAAAGCATCTGTCATTTTAGATTTGAACCACTTTAACCTTAACCATTATCTTATACTTTGGCTATTCAAAATGAGATAAGCTCATAGAGCGGCACAGAGTGCTGCGCTACGAGCATGTAGGTCTGCTATTTTTTTTCCAAAATCATGACATTTTTAGCAAATCTTATATATGTTTTAAAGCAAGCATTTGTAACTAAAATCTTTGCTTCTGGGGATTCTACAAATGTGCTGTACAAACAAAAATGTACAAAATGATATGTACCCCCCAGATGCACAGATAAAATGAAATAAAAAACTTGCTTTAAAACATATATTCAAAGATTTGCAAAAATGTTCACGATAAAAAAAAAAATAGATAATTTTATTTTATTTTTGATGCTAATGTGTAAAATAATGGTTTAAGTGGTTACACAGATGCTAATCTCTCAAGAACAGATTCTGCTCTGCGTTTGAATCTGTCGATAGCCGCAGAGGGCGCTGTTTTTCCTTTTTATTTGGCGATGGGTTCCCAGATTGCACAGATGCGTTCCGGGTTTTAATGGGTTAAAAGTGAATGAATGTCGTGGTGACACTGAGCAGACGACAGTTTGAAGTTGAAAGTTTGTTTTGATGTTGGTCGTAACAGTGGGAACCCAGAAGGACTTGTGGCACCCAAAATGACATGGTCACCAAACTCACCATAACATCTGTCCCCCCTAAAAATAGACACCAGATAAACACCATCCATCAGGCTAAAATAGAAATAGCATGTACAGTCAGGTACATTATACAGGTCTAACCACACAGTGAAGACAGTAGTAAAACATTGTATTGACTCAAGTGCTGTACTTTACTTCAATATTTAAACATTTTCCCCATACTTCCACTACATACGAGGCAAATGTTGTACTTTTTTACTCCACTACATTTATTTGACAGCTTGTTAGGCTACTAGTTAGTTTTGCAGAATTACATCATTAATAACTAATCGAATTGTCAATAAAAATCTTCTAAATCTTTCAGAAAATAGCAGATCTACAAGACAGGGTGTGAGCTTGTAGACTGGCTATTTAACACTCTTCAATCTGGGAACCCAACGCCAAATGAAAAGGAAAAACAGCGCCCTCTGCTGTTTTTGACTATCTCAGTTGGCTTTGGGAGGAAGTTGACGTTGCACCTGTGCGCAAGGAAACCGGGGTTTTGGTCTGCCTTCAGCGCATCACTTCCGGTGGTGCGACTATGTTTTCATTCCCACTAACAATATTTATACACGGAACACTAACACCACTTCTCCCAGAGAACATGGATCGTTGTGGTTATAAGCCCACTTGTTTCTATGATGAAAGAGCAAGTTAAAATGTGAATATCTTTCCGTGGTTTTGTCTGCTCCGCGGACGCTATTGTTAAATTAGTTTCGGTTTGTTTCGAGTGGGGAAGGATCGACGGACACGTGAATCCCGCCCACTACATTTGATTGGGTAAAGCGCGGCCTGTTTCCTGATCTAAAGGCACGCCCACTTGTAGGCCAGTGCGTACGCGATATGACGAACCCCCCCAACAGATTCAAACGCAGAGCAGAATCTGTTCTTGAGAGATTAAACACTCTTTGACTGCCAGAGTATTTTCATAATATACTCACCCAGTGCCAGCGATTTTCGTGCTTTATAACCTTTTCAACCGGTCACAGAAATGTTATATCCATTATAATCCATCATCTGGCCGTTTGTATAAACACACATGATCCATCCACCAACTCCTAAAGGGTTAAGTTTTCAGAGCCGGGCTGTGTGAGGTAGTTTTCACCAAGGCAACCAGGCTGCAGGCACCATATCCGGCGATAATGCTCGTATCACCCTCCCCACCTCGGCTTCCCTCCCCCAAACACAAGCGAATTGTGTTCGTATACACAAATCCACGGAGCGCTGCACTGTAGGTGGCGCAATCATTGCTGCGGTTCTGTCCGTCTGTTGACGTCAGCAGAGCAGCCATAAACTAGCCTACTGGCACCTGACGTAGGTGGTTCGTCCCGGTTTTCTGTACATTTGTGTAAAGTTAGTGTTATTAAAGGTTAGTAAAAAGCAGGTAAAAGAGTAACGTGAGCAGTCAGTGACTGCAGCTGACTGACACGCAGCAGCAGCTGACTGAGTCTGACACCGCAGCAATGTTTGCGTGCATGGCAGCGCTCCGTGGATTCGTGTATATAGATACTCGACAAAGCCGGATGCACCACGATGGATTCGAACCCACAGCCTTACTTACGACTTGCGAAAGATTTTGAATGCAGGACTTTTACTTGTTGTAACAAAGTATTTTTTACACTGTGGCATTGCTACTTTTACTTGAAGGTAGGGTAAGTGATTTTCTTTGGTTAAAAAAAAAGGTGCTAGCTCTATATTCTGATAGTAAGTGTTTGTTCAGTAACATGAGTCTCCACGTCTCTCCAGCTCTTGATTAAACAGAAAATGCATTTTCAGGTTGGGATACCAATTGTATCCAATTCAAGATAGAGAACTCAGTCAGGATACAGATTAAACAAGTGCATTTGGAAGTGATGACACAGAAATGAGCAGACACAATTGGAACTGGAACTCTCTGAAAACTGAAGCTGATTTTCCTGATTTGCTGACATTTTGCCACCCACCTGAAAATGCATTTTCTGTTCAATAAAGAGCTGGAGAGACGCAGAAACCCATGCTACTGAACAGACACTCTATAGCAATGATTACTACCAGAGTGTAATGCTTTAACCTTTTGATGAAAAAACCTTTCCTTTTGTTGTAACCAAAAAAAGATCACTTATACCCTACCTTTTAAGTCCAGAATCAGAGTATACCTCTTCCACCACTGGACCAGATAAAAAACACCATCCATCAGGCCAGAGTATAAATAGCATGTGTACACACACAGTCTGAGCCCACAGTGGAGACAGTAGTAGGATACTTCACAGAGGAAGGCGTGCGCAACCAGTTGTTTTTGTGGTACGGCGCAGCAGCAGCCTCCAAGTTGATTTAGCCCATCAAGACCGGGAGAGCATCTGTGTCATTTTAGATTTGAACCACCTTAACCGTTATCTTATACTTTGGCTATTCAAACATAGCCGATCTACAAGCTCATGAGTGCCGTGCTATGAGCTTGTAGATCTGCTATGTTTAAAAAAACTTGAAAATGTGTGCAAATCTTTTAAATCAAAGCTTTGCTTCTGGGGGATTCTACAAATGTCTTCTAAATCCTAACAGTTAAAAAAAAAGAAAACGTATGTCGCTATAATCAGTGGTTCTCAAACTGTTTCATGTTAAGGACCACCCAAAATGATATGTATTTGGCCACGGACCCCCATCTCAAAATATGTTGTTCCAAGGACCCCCCAGAAGCAAAGGTTTGAGTAAAAAATGTTCTCTTTAAGAAGTATATATATATATATTCAAAGATTTTCACGAATTTTCACGATTTTTCAAAAATAGCGGATCTACGGATCTGCTATTTTTGAACAGCCAAAACTATAAGTTAATGGTTAAAGTGGTTACACAGAGATGCGTTCCCGGTTTGAACGGGTTAGTAGCACAGTGAGATGGAGTCCTGTTGGCCTCTGTCAGAGCTGGCAGCGGGCCTCACCGTCTGTCACCTTCACATAGTAGAAGATCAGAGAATGGAGCTAGACGCAGTGATTGATGTCAACACTTTGGCCCGCGTCTTCACACAACCCCCGAATTTATGTCTGCCGGAGACAGACGCGCATAAATCACGTCGTCGAGACGTCTCACGCTAGCGCTGAGGTCGGACAGACAAGACAGAGTTATGGATATAAAAGAGCGAAACGGGAGAGAGATTTAGCCCAGTCGATCCGGGAACGCATCGGTGTGTCATTTTAAGATGACTTTGGGCTATTCAAAAACAGCAGATCTACAAGCTCATAGCGCGGCACCGAGTGCCTGCTATTTTTTTTTAAATCGTGAAGATTTGTGTAAATCTTTGAATATATATATTTTAAAGCGAACATTTTTTACTTCTGGGAGGGTCCCCGGAACAATTTTGAGATGGGGATCCGGGGCCAAATAATGTTGGGTGGTCCTGTCCTTGACATGAAAAGGTTTGAGAACTGTTAGGATTTAGAAGACATTTGTAGAATCCCCCAGAAGCTATATTGTTTTGAGATTTGAGTTACAAATGTTCGCTTTAAATATATATATATATTCAAAGATTTGCACACATTTTCACGATTTGTTTAAAAAAAATAGCAGATCTACAAGCTCATAGCGCGGCATCGAGTGCCGCGCTATGAGCTTGTAGATCTGCTATTTTTGAATAGCCCAAAGAAATCTGAAATGACAGAGATGCGTTCCCGGTCTAAATGGGTTAGAAGCCTTTCACGGCCTCCATAGATCTGTGGGGCTGAGTTTTTATTTGTTTTTATTTTTCATATAGTATCTCCGTGGACATGAAATGAAGAAATGTGACAGTGACAATGTTTCCACTGCTGGGACAACCGCCCTCCCTCCCCCTCCCCCAAGTGAGGTCACGTCAGTCTTTCCATATGAATCCCACCCACACCCACACACACACACACACACACACACAGACACACACTTACACTGGATTTGTGTAATTGGCAGGGGGGGAGAGAGTAGAAAAAACATGTTTACGTATGTGTGTATATGAGTGTAAAGTAACAATATATAGAGCACCGAAGTCCTGACGTCACTCGTTCATCCCCAGGTTTGCGGAAGTAATTTCTCTATGGAGAATAACATTGGGTCATCTTAGAATCGTCTCATATAAGCATTGTGGTCCAAAAATAAACACAGCGTGTCGGCGTTATTGTCAGGGAGGAGGTTCTGTATCGTTTATCATAGTCAGTCACTTATATTTGATACAGTCTGTTTCTGGCGAAAATGTAACTAATTCGGCGGAAGTAACATTAGCGTTTTCTCACCGTCAGTTGATGCTTCATATCCATAAGAGTCAACCCGCCGGGGTCATTTGTTTATTTTTGGAACACAGTTCTTATTTGACGCGATATTAAATACGTCTATGGGATTCAGAACGGGGGTGGAAAACTGCGAACCAGGTAGACAAACAAAGGATGTGTAAATGACGTCAGACTTCGGCGGTCTATTGTCACTGTTGGTTGAAAACTTCACATGACCAAAAATGACAAACAAAAAATTATAATATTTTTTAAAAACTATTCAAATAGTGATAATAGCCGATCTACAAGCTCACAACGCCTGCACCGCTTGTAGATCTGCTATTTTCACTATACTTTTGTGCAACACTCTATGATGATTGATGAAGTAGGTTGTCAATTTACAACAAAACATAAAACAAGTTTAAATTGGAGATACACGTTTTCTGCCTTACAGCAACGATATATTTGGAGACGATTTTTTTTAATTTATCACTAAACTATCATGCTGAAGCCTGTGGAATATAATGATTTTATAATATGCCTTATGGCAGTCATCAGTCTTTCTGTCTGTGACCCCATTTAGGAAAGGATTTCCCAGCCAAGAGTCGTTAAGTCAAATATCCCAGGAATGCAAATGAAACATGGCTTGTCGAATGGGGGGCGAAAACAAGAAAATATATAATTTTACACAAAGGATAACATACTGTAGATATTCAATTTAGGCACTAAAATTAGGTCAAGTGCTACAATACATCTTACTTTTCTCCGCGGTCTGCATTGCAAAGTACAAAATATAGGGAAATACATTCATAATTATATATATATATATATATATATATATATATATATATATATTACCTGCCTTCACGACTGACTCTGTAATTATGTAAGATACAAACACATGGAGAGACATCGCACGCACACAGCCTCCAGGGGTGGGAAGTAACTAAGTACATTTACTCAAGTACTGTACTTACTGTAAGAACAATTGTGAGGTACTTTTACTTTACGTGAGTATGTCAATTTTTCAATACTATACCCTCCACTACATCTCAGAGAATAATAATTTACTTTTCACTCCACTACAAGTATTTGAAAACTTTAGTTACAAGTTACTTTACATTTAGAATAGATTGTTATTGCAAAACCATACATTAACCGATTAAGCCCTAAGTTATACTTTGTCTATTTGAAAATAGCAGATCTACAAGCTCACACGTGTCACAAAATACACATTTTGAAACCTTTAGAAAAAAATTAAAGAAAAAAATCCTTTTTGATCAATCATGACATTCTGCATACTAAGCACTTTAAGGATATTTTGATGCCAGTACTTTTGTACTCTTGAATACTTTTACTTGTAACAGAGTATTTCTACACTGTGGTATTGCTAAAAAATTGGACTTCTTCCGCCTTCCACCACTGACAGTCTCTCTCTGTCAGATACCACAAGGTACCGTGCAAAGCTTGTGGTGTGTGTGTGTGTGTGTGTGTGTGTGTGTGTGTGTGTGTGTGTGTGTGTGTGTGTGTGTGTGTGTGTGTGTGTGTGTGTGTGCGTGCGTGCGTGCGTGCGTGCGTGCGTGCGTGCGTGCGTGCGTGCGTGCGTGCGTGCGTGCGTGCGTGCGTGCGTGAGTGTGATCATTTTGCATACCTTGAGGCAATCTTCAATCTTCTTTGTCTTTGTCTTCAAAGTCAATGAACTGGCTGTAAGCTACACACACTCACATTTATATCTTGTGAGGACAACAGTTTTTTAAACCAGGCATATACTTCCAGTAGTTTGCACGCCCGGTGTCATGCACCAAAAATATAGCAACACCAGCATAAAACTAAGTATAACTAAGTAATAATAATTCCTAACCCCTAAACCCAACCTCTAAATCACTGGTTCTCAAACGTTTTAAAGGGATAGTTCACCCACAGAATGACTTTTTTTCTATCGATTAGTCACCCCATGGAGACTTGAATTCATGTATATATGTTTTTTGTTTTTGACGCATTCCTAAGCGGACGGGTAGGCAGTAGTTCCAGGTGAACTACCCCTTTAATGTCAAGGACTCCTCCCAAATTGATATATATTGGGCGCGGACCACTACAACAATTACAAAACTTAATTTACTAGTTACTTTGTAGACTTAGATTATTATTACAATACATACATTAGATCTACAAGCTCAGAGCTTGCAGATGTTGTAGATCTGCTCTTTTCAAAAGATTTAAATACATTTTGAAAACCTAAAATGGGACATACCTTGACTTGTGGTACTTTACACTAAGTACATTTTGATGCCGATACTTTTACAAATACACTTACAAATACCGAACTTTTAATTATTTTTCTTTTAAGTATTTCTACATATACTTATACTTTTAAGTATTTCTACATTGCAGTATTGATAATTTTACTTACAAAATGTGAGTACATCTTCCGCCACTCGTAAAAAAACAAGTACACACACACACGCACACACACGCACACGCACACGCACGCGTGCACACACACACACACACACACACACACACACACACACACACACACGCACGCACGCACGCACGCACGCACGCACGCACACACACACACACACACACACACACACACACACACACACACATACACACACACACACACACACACACACATACACATACACGCACGCACACACAGCCTGGGGGAAACGGTAAATTATCGATAGCGTAAGGGAAAGTCAGACACACTGGTACAGAGTTTTATTATGATTGTGACTGTGTAACAACACAGACAACAGAGAGTGGATTTTATGTAAGAGACGACAGACAGTGTGTGAGTCACAGTCTGTAGCCAGAGGTTGATTGAGGAGTCAAATAGCAGGTGAATTTCCACTAAGGGAGAAGTCATGGGGGAAACTGTGGACAAAGTGGTGGAAAAAAGTACTCAAATGTTTTACTTAAGTAAAAGTATCAATACTGCAATGTAGACGTACTCTGTTGCAAGTAAAAGATCGGAATTCTAAATTCAAAAGTACAAAATTATTGGTATCAAAATGTACTTAAAGTACCAAAAGTAAAAGCACTACAATGTTTGAAAATAGCAGATCTACAAGACGCGATGTGAGCTTGTAGATCGGCTATTTTCAAATAGCCTATGAATAAAATAGGGCTAAAGTGGTAAATGTATGTTTTATTATGTAATCATTTATATCTGCAAAGTAATTAGTAACTAAAGTTTTCAAATAATTTAGTGGTGTAAAAAAAAGTACCTCAACATTGTACTTAAGTGCAGTACTTGAGTAAATGTACTTAGTTACTTTACACCACTGTCACCACCAGCCATCAAATGGTGCGACTCCCTATCCTCTCCAAACCGCTATAAAAGAGCACCGGCCTGCTATTTTCAACGGGACACGTCTTCTAGCTTGCCACCAGAACCCAGCACACTGATTTCAGTAAATATGCTTTTTATTGCTCTTGATAGAGCACCGAAGTCCTGACCTCACTGCCACTTGAGGGCGCTGTCCCCCTGGTTTGTGGCTTTATTTTTAGTGTCGATATCCCTTTAGTGTTGATATCCCTTTAGTGTCGATATCCCCATTGGGGAATCTTAGATCGCCTCATATAAGAACTGTGTTCGAAAAATAAACACACCACCCCGGCGATTTTTCTCATATGGATATGAAGCATCGACTGAAGGTGGACATGTACACATTTACCCAAAGAGTAACACAATAAACGCTAGAAACCAGTCAAACGACCCAAAGACTACATTTCCCATGAACGCGGCTGATAGCGACAGTGATTTCAGACCCGGAAGTGTAGTTCTTAAGACTTTTAAGGTAGAATGTATTCCATTTTCTCCAGAAACAGGCTGTATCAAATATGAATGAATATCATAAACGACGCAGAGCCACCCCCCTGACAGAAATGCCGGGGTGGTGTGTTTATAGGAACACAGTTCTTATATGAGGCGATCTAAGATCCTCCAATGGGGAATTCACCACAAAAAATGAAACCAAGGGGACAGCGCCCTCTAGCAGCAGTGACGTCAGACTTTGCTGCTCTAGTCTATATTGATGATATCTTTGGTGTAGTATTGTATGTCTCATACTGTACGTCTTGATTAATTCATAGGACCACAATGGAAACAAGTCCATAGGGCTTTTTTTGTGTGTCATCCTTTTAACATCACTTGGTTTAATTGCTGAGTTGAAGTTGATGAGAGCTGAAAGCAGCCCCGGGCTTGTTTCTGACTGCTCCATTAGAGATGCATTCTTCTGTGTGTGTGTGTGTGTGTGTGTGTGTGTGTGTGTGTGTGTGTGTGTGTGTGTGTGTGTGTGTGTGTGTGTGTGTGTGTGTGTGTGTGTGTGTGTGTGTGTGTGTGTGTGCGTAATTGCGTGCGTGCGTGCGTGCGTGCGTGCGTGCGTGCGTGTGTGTGCGCGCGTGCGTAATTGCAATTGCACACATAATTTCACATACAAATATGAATGCGGGCATGCACATACACATGCCTACATTGCACTCTGTGCCCCTGTTGGCTAATGAGGTTAAAGGGATATTTCACTTTCGCCAAAAACATTTAGTCATTTTATTATAATATTTTATAATAAAATGCCGTCCGGAGAGGCCCGGACGGCAGGCGAGCAGGCGGGGGGGGGGGGGGGGTAAGAACCAAGGCAGAAGAGGAAAGTCCCCGGACAGCGACGACCGGAAAACGGGACACGAGCGGCCCCGCCGAGACCGCGGACCAATCAGGAGGACCGGACGCCGCACCTGGATACTGGCGGCGCCCGTCCAGGTTCGGACGTCCCGGCAGGCCGCCCGTCGTTCAACGCCGCTGACCCGGGGCGAAACAGGAGCTGGAGACAGGACAGGAGGAAAGAGAAGACAGGAGGAAAAAACAGGAGGCAGAGGAGGTGAGCCAAAACCCAAAACTGAACGTAAAACTACTCTAAGAAAGAGCGCCAGAACAAAGCAAAACCAAAACTTAACTTCGTCATTTCTTGGGACGTGGGGGCCTCACCGGGCAGTTGTTTATGTGGTGGTCCCCCACGCCACAATAGAAACAAAGGCCCAACCGGACCCGCCGTTCCCTCTCCGTCTCCAACTCGCTCGGGGATCCATGTCCGGTGGCGAGTGGCTCCGGTGGGACCTCCCACACGGGAGACGGGACAGACGGCACCGATGGGGCAGAACCAGGACGAGAAGACACGGCTGGAACCCGACGCGAACCAGGTGGCACGGCAGGAACAGGACACGGACGACGAGGAGATACAGCAGGTCCAGGTCGAGGCGCGGAATGGTAACGCGCCGGGATGACCCGCCGATGCGGGGTTCTCACCCGCTCGCGGGGACGGTTGGAACTCTCCGATGACGACCTCCGCAGACGGAGCCCAGCCCGCTCGCGGGAGAAGGAACGTGGGCGACGAGCCTTCCCGCGGGGCGGGGAACGGGGAACATCCCACTCCTGTGGGACCCCCGAGGAAGAGGAGGAGGCAGCCTCGGGAAAGACGCTCGAGCTGGAGTCCATGGATGAACCGCCGCACGTGGCGCGCGCACTCGAGCGGACCGAAGCCGCCGCTCGAGAACGCTCAGACGGCACCGCCCCCTGGATGACCCGCTCCCAGATGTCCTGGGTCCGGACCAGCATGGATCGCTGGCCGCCGGCCAGCGTGGTCTCCATGTGGAGCATGCACGAATCGAGGCGAGCCAATATGTCCATGATTAAATCCAACCTGTCCTCCTCGGCAGGTGGACCGAACCCGAGGCCGTCGGTCTGGCTGGCGACGGAGGCGTGTCCCGCTGGGTCCATGGTTGGTTCGGACACTCTGTCACGGTGAGCGGGAGGTTAAACAGGGTAGGACCCAAAAGCAGGACGCAGACAAGGACTTTACTGAAGATAAACAGGAAATAAACAGGAACAAATACAGAAACCTCAGGTTTAGAGGGAAACCACACAGGACAAGGTACAGGCAGCAAACACACCAAAACAGGTACAATGTCCGAACCAAGGGCACCGGCTGGAACGGCTTAATAAAGGCAACAAGTCATTAGGCACAAGGGCCACCAGCCGGGCGTGCCGCGGGCTTCAAAGGCTCAAAACAAGCACAGAGTTAGTGACGAGAGGGGGGGGGCGGGGCCGGAGGAGAGGCGAAGCCCGAACTGTGACAGTTAGATTCATCGGAAACACCCGTCCTTGGTTCTGGTGACTGATATTGTCCTTCTAATACGTGAGGAGACAGTTGTTTTTTTCAATGACTTTATTCATTTATTTCTTATGCTTTTTTGGGGAAAATGGAAAAAAAAAGTGATACAATAAAAAACTATTATTAAATACATGAAAAAAGTAATCGAAAAAACACGGCCCCCTCACGTATTAGGAGGGCAGGATGAGTCACCAGAACCAAGGATGGGTGATTTTGATGAAGGAAAGAAAGTTGTTGACCGACGTGTCTCTCAACGTTCAGCGTTTTGACAGTGGTGGAAAAAGTACTTGCATCTTTTACTTAAGTAAAAGTATCAATACTGCATTGTAGAAATACTCTTACTCTTACAAGTACAAGTCCGGTAATCAAAATTTACTTGAGTAAAAGTACAAAAGTATTGGCATCAAAATATACTTAAGGTACCAAAAGTAAAAGTGCTCATTGTGCAGAATATCCCATTTCACAAGTTCATAATGTATGAAAATCTTTTGAAAATAGCAGATCTACAAGCTCACAATGTGTCACATCGCGACACATTGTGAGCTTGTAGATCGGCTATTTTCAAATGGCGGAAATATATATAGTGCTGTTAATTAAGTTGTTAATGTATGTTTTGTAATAATAATCTAAATCTGCAAAGTAACTAAAGCTGTCAAATAAATGGAGTGAACTTTTATTTATTTTTTTGAGCATTCACACTGCCCAGGTGTTACCAATGACACTAATGAAGGCTCTGTTCATTCTGGTCAAACAGAGTCAGGGTGCTGATTATTGTGCATGTTTCCTCACTGGAAACACTCTGCTACACCAGTGTGTCTCAAAGTGTGGTCCAGGGACCCTCATGGTCCCTTGAGGGGGTTCCAAATGGTCCCTTACGGGTGTGTAACTCTAAGAGTGTACAAATGGAACCAAATGGACCCATAAAACCAGTATACCCTAGGGGCACTCCATTCAATGGAGCATAATAGGGTTGAAGTGGTTAACAACAAATGAATACTTACTGTACAAGCATTGACAATAAGTACTGTCAAGGGAAAGATGTGTCTGTGTGAGAGGGAAAGATGACAACGTGACTGTGGTGGGAAAAGTACTCAGATTATTATGCATACAAATACTCTGTTACAAGTAAAAGGCCTGCATTCGACATTTGGTCGTGAGTACAAAACCACTGCCATCAAATTGTACTTACAGTACCAAAGTAAACTTACTCATGTTTCTCCACATTTGTCAAAACGTTTCCAAAAGTAGCAGATCAAATTGCGTCGTGAGCTTTTAGATCTGCTATTTCCGAATAGCCGGAGTATGCAAGATATGGCTTTATTGGTTGCTTGTTTTTATGTTTGGTAATAATAATCTAAATCTACAAAGTAACTAAAGCTGTCAAATAGTTGCAGTGGGGTAAAAACTGCAATATTTGCCTCTGAGATGTAGTGGAGTAGAAGTATAAGGTATTGATAAATGGACATACTCACGTCAAGTTAAAGTAACTCAAAAGTGTACTTAAGTACAGTACTTGAGCAAATGTACTTGGTTACAAAATGTGCACCTCTGCATGTGACTCATGAAACATGTGAGACATGATCGGCTACGTGTGTGTGTGTGTGTGTGTGTGTGTGTGTGTGTGTGTGTGTGTGTGTGTGTGTGTGTGTGTGTGTGTGTGTGTGTGTGTGTGTGTGTGGGGGGGGGGGTGGGTGTGGGTGGGGCTCACCAGATACCTGCAGTAGCAAAGTTGTTATTATCTGAACTCTATTGTTGTTTCCATGCAACAATCATCAGCATGAATAGAGAGGCCCTGTAGGTGCAAGACAAGCAGCAGTATCACAAAAGGAAATAGTCTGCAAACTGGAAATACTGAAAAAAGCTCCGCTGTATTTTATCTGATGCCAGAGCGAGTAACGAGGTAAGCCCTCACTACAAGCCCTCACTACAAGCCCAGCATTGCGGATCAAGTCGTAGAGCCTGTAGATCGGCTATCGGAAACAGTGGTTTGGGCTAATTGTGTCCATGTAGCCTTCAAAGTAATACAAGCACACACGCACACAAAGCATGCACGCACATGTCCTCAAATAAACAAAATATGCAGACGGTGGGGAAAATCCTGGTTGTTTAGGTTGGAGGAATCAAAGTCTTCCTCCTCCACCAGCCTAGCTGCTCTGTGATGTCCTTCTCCATCACCACTCCTGTCAACACGCTGTTACCATCGGCTCCAATGCGACAATTTATAGCTGTTTGGTGGTCGTCGTGATGTCACCACGACTTAGAACGGATCTTCTCATCGCTGTCGGGCACAAACCTCGTATCCCCATATCCAGTGGTGTAAAGTAACTAAGTACATTTACTCAAGTACAGTACTGTACTTAAGTACAATTTTGAGGTGCTTTTACTTTACTGGAGTATTTCCAATTGTCTATACATTGACTTCTGCTCCACTACATCTCAGAGGCAAATATTGTAATTTTACTCCACTACAATTATTTGAAAACTTTAGTTACTAGTTACTTTGCAGATGTAAATTATTACATTATTACATTATACATTAACTACTTTAGCCCTATTTTATACCTAAGCTATTTGAAAATAGCCAATTCAAGCTCACAACGCGTCATACTTTATGTACATTTTGATACCAATACTTTTGTACTTTTACTCAAGTAAATGTTGAATTCTGGACATTTACTTGTAAAAGAGTACTTCTACATTGCATTATTGATACTTTTACTTAAGTAAAAGATTTGAGTACTTTTTCCACCACTGTCCATATTCCATACTTCATATCGTCTCTGTCGGGTGGAAACCATGTGCAAAACTGTTACTTTTCAGGATTCAAATTCAAAAGTAGCAGATCACAAGCTCACAACTTTTGAGCTTGTGGATCTGGTACATTTGATGCTTTTGTGTGACACTGTAGTATGATCAAGTAGTAGGAAAAAAACACAAAATGTTAGAGCAGGGGTCTTCAATGTTTTCAGGCCAAGGACCCCTTAGCTGAGAGAGAGATGAAGCAGGGACCCCCCACTACATATTGTATCAAATTGTGTTGCAGATTAAAACGTTTAATAGATTTCTTAGACAGTTTCATAAACTTTGACAGCACCATCCTCAGTGTATGTTGGATTCATATGTATTTTCAGACATTTAACCACTTGAGCCGTCAATACTTAGTCTGCTCTTTCTTCACCTCCACACCAAACCTCTTTGCCGAAAATAGACAGATCTACAAGCTCACAACGCCTCGCAGCGCGAGGCGTTGTGAGCTTGTAGATCGGCTAATTTTGGCTAATGTTCCACACAGAATAGGGGTGCTAGGGTTCAAGTGGTTAATGTAAAAAACATGATCCTAAAGATTTGGCGGCCCCTCTGTAGTAACTCTGAGGACCCCCTAGGGGCCCCGGACCCCCTGTTGAAGACCCCTGTGTTAGAATACGGAGATAAGAGGTTTCCGCCGGACAGAGACAACCTATTTTGGGAAATTAATGTCCTATTTTGTTGTACAAGCGTTGTGCAAAAAAGTGTGTCTGTGGGTTTCATAAATATTTAACCAGTGAAAAGTATTAAAAAGCACTATGTACCAATTGGAACGCATGGTTCTTTGC
Source organism: Gymnoscopelus braueri (assembly GCF_963280865.1). Lineage (NCBI taxonomy): Eukaryota > Metazoa > Chordata > Actinopteri > Myctophiformes > Myctophidae > Gymnoscopelus > Gymnoscopelus braueri. The sequence goes on from NC_137613.1 coordinate 52,530,464, forward strand.
CTTTACATTTCCTGAGAAGTCAGGGATTTGGACGTATACACGTTTTTTCCACCCCGACAGCATATGATCTTTAAGGTTATAGCTGCTGATACAGCTACTGTCAACCACCCACAAGTCTATCTGGCTAGACTGACATTCCAAGAAAATGATCCACCAGCAGATTCAAGATTCCGTTCCGTTTTTCCATCCCTCCCGTTCAGTCCGCTCCCAGTCGGCCCTTTGAGACGCCCGTAAATACTAAATCCACCAGGCTTCCGCCAGCCTTGCAGATTGCAGTGGTGGAAAGTAACTAAGTACATTTACTCAAGTACTGTACTTGCAGACAATTTTAAGGTCTTCTAAATCTGAACAGTGTCCTGAAAAACAAAAAATTATGTTGCTATATAAATGATATGGCAACATCTAAAATGACACAGATGCTGCCCCAGATTGAAAGGTATAACAACGTATAGGTTTAACAGGTCTAAAGTAAAAACCCCTATTCTATACTTCAAAAATAGCAGATACAAGCTCACAACGTGTCACAACGTGCGTGCGTGCGTGCGTGCGTGCGTGCGTGCGTGCGTGCGTGCGTGCGTGCGTGCGTGCGTGCGTGCGTGCGTGCGTGCGTGCGTGTGTGTGCGTGCGTGCGTGTGCGTGTGGGGGGGAGAGTGACATTTTTTTTTAAATGTTAAAACAATGTAGAGTAGAGTTTGTTTAGCAGTACAGTGTCAGTGGGAATGATTGGGTCGTCCTGACCCAGCTGATGTTCAGCCAGAGTTGGAAGAAATACTTAACCACTTAATCCATTAAGACCGGGAACGCATCTGTGTCATCAGTGTTGGAAAACATACTCAAATGTTTTACTTAAAGGGATAGTTCACCCCCAAAATGACTTTTTTTCTATCGATAAGTCACCCCATGGAGACTTGAATTCATGGATATTTTGTTTTTGTCACATTAATTTGATGACCGGCAGCGGTTCCGGTACACAAAGAGTCTCCTTTGTGTCTCCTACCGGAGCCGCTGCCTACCGGTCCGCTGGTCATCAAATTATTGGCTTAGGAATGTGACAAAAGCCAAAAAATATGACTAATCGATAGATTTTTTTTGGGGGGGGGTGAACTAAAAGTGAATAAGAGTATAATATTTGCCTCTGAGATGTAGTGGAGTAGAATTAAGTACTGAAAATTGGAAAAAGTAAAAGTACCTCAACATTGTACTTAAGTACAGTACTTGAGAGACACATTTTGAAAAATCTTAAAACGTTTTCTGCATAAGTGCTTTACCTTTGGTACTGTAAGTACATCTCTTGATGCCAATACTCCCAAGTAAAAGTTTCAACACAGGACACTTTCATTTTAACAGACTACATTGTAGTATGGCTACTCATACTTAAGTAAAAAAAAAAGTAACAATTCTGAGTACTTCTTCCACCGCTGGCAGATTGCGATTCCTGTAAATAGTAAATCCAACGAAGGCCTTCCGTCAGACTTGCAGATTGTGATTCCTGGACCTTTTCCCCCTCCCTTAGTTTCCGAGCATTCATGCCGTTTGATGGTCTGCACTGGCGTTCACCGCGCCATGGAAAGTTCCTGGCTAATTAGGGCTGCGATGGGGAAAAAAGTTTCTTTGGGAAAACGAGCAAATATAAGCCCAGCAGCGGCAGCGCTACAGCTCGCTTGCTTTTGCACCACAGGGGGAAAATTGAAAAAAAAAAAACTAAAGAGATCTGACGTTTTCTTTAAGTCAACGATCCGTATCACGGCTGTATAAACTCGAACGATTTATTGGTGAGTGAGTGTGTTGTGGCTGGGTTTCTGCTGTGAGGTTCTGGACAATGTTTCGGTTTAATATGGGGGGAGATTGGGAACATGAGCTCAGATGTGACACAGACAGCCAGATACTTACAATCAGCCCCACTTGAGGGCAGACCCACCGCCCAAGCAGGGAGCCATGGGTTATAATAACGTTTGAACCAAATTGATATGTATGTGTGTGTCCGCAGACCCCCATTTGGAACGATATTGTTGTATTTCCATGTGACAGTCATCATGAATGGAGTGCAGCTGGGATGACAACTCAACAATCTGCCACAATAACAAAGCCGGGGTTGTCGACATCATTCTGAGCCCCGTGAAAGTCTTAATCCAGCCCCATGTTTACACTACATCTCGGCTAATATTGTGTCTTTATTTTTTACTCCAGTGCAATTGCAGCTTTAGTTGCTTTGTAAATTGTTTCTGTCGGGGCTGAAACCTCATTATGTCCAAAGCTGTTCCTTTTTAGCCTGGTTCCAGACGAATCTGCCATTGAAAAAAAAAAAAATGCCCTCGGCAGATTAGGTCTGCATGGCCCCAGTTGAGATTAGATTTCTCTCCCTCCGAAGTTGTCAGGGACCAATCAGGGCCCAGTATGCAAACGTGGGTCGGGTTTATCACCAGAGCCATTTTGTTGTATCCGCCCCTTGGAAATGCACGTTCCACACAGGGATTCCAGACTAATGTCTACGCAGACATGCCAGGCTAGTTCCTTTTCAGGATTCAAATTCAAAAGTGGCAAAAATTAGCTTCTACTTTTTGATGCTTTTGTGTGACGCTGTAGTATGATCAAGTAGGGAGTTCATTTACGAAAAAACACAAAAAAGTTAGAATAGAGATAAGAAGTTTGTGCCCGACAGCAACGCAATGTAAATTGTTATTACAAAACATACATTTAGCAAATAAGCCCTGTTTTATAATGTACTACTTCCTCCCACAGTTTAAACTGTTCCTAATGTTTTTGCTGGGGAACCCCTGGAACCCAGACTCCAACTTTGAGAAGCAGTGGTGTAACAGCGTACAATGAAACAGTCTCTTATGCTGGAACATTGTTAGTCCAAGTGTCATTCATAATAAAGCCCCGTAGAGTTTGTTTAGCAGTACAGTGTCAGTGGGAATGATTGGGTCGTCCTGACCCAGCTGATGTTCAGCCAGAGATGGAAGAAATACTTAACCACGTGATCCGTTAAGACCGGGAACGCATCTGTGTCATCGTACTGCAATGTAGAAATACTCTGTTACAAGTAAAAGTCCGGAATTCAAAATGTACTTGAGTAAAAGTACAAGAGTGTTACTATCAAATTGTACTTAAATTACCAAAAGTAGAAATTAGGCTACTCATTATGCAGAAAGTTTTCAAAATGTATAAAAATGTTTTGAAAATAGCAGATCTACAAGCTCACAATGCGTCGCATCATGACACATCGTGAGCTTGTAGATCTGCTATTTTCAAAGGGACAAAATGTATATAGGGCTGAAGTGGTAAATGTATATTTTGTAATAATAATTAAAATCAAAGTAACTAGTAACTCAAGTTTTTACAAGATATAAGTACTGTACCAAAGTAAAGTAGCAATACTTTTTCTATATTTGTAAAACAAATCTAAACATAGCAGAAGTATGAAATAGGGCTTAATAGGACCTTTTATGAATGAAATGTATTTTTGTCCAATCTCTGTGGTAGAGTATGCTAATACAATATAACATAACTCTTCTATTGAGACATTTAGATCGTGTCAAAGGTCATGTCTCACCTATAGACACAGGATCTGACACAAATCTTGACCTGATGGTCAAGATTAAATGTATCCCCTGAGCAAGCAGGCAGGCTCTATTAGCTCAATGGTAAAAATGTACAGTGCAGCTTGAAGTGGATAATGTATGTTTTATATATTAATAATATACGTACATCTCCAAAGTATCTAAACCGGTCAAATAATTGCAGTGGAGTAAAAGTACCTCAAAATTGTACTGAAGTACATACAGTACTTGATTTTTTAAAAAGGACTTAGTTACTTTCCACCGCAGGGGAAAATAAAAGAGATGTGACGTTTTCTTTAAGTCAACGATCCATATCACAGCTGTATAAACTTGAACATTGTTATTGGTGAGTGAGTGTGCTGTGAGGTTCTGGACAATGTTTCAGTTTAATATTTGGGAGATTCAGAACATGAGCTCAAATGGGACACAGACAGCTAGATCATTATAATCAGCCCCCTGAGGGACAGTGGAGGCAGTGATTTGATCATGTACACACACCAAAATTGGGGGGTTGGGGGCCCGAAGCGTGAGCTTGCAGTGGTGGAAAAAGTAGGCCTACTCACATTTTTTAGTTAAGTAGAAGTATCAATGCTGCAATGTAAAAATACTATATAATATAAGTAAAAGTCCGGAATTCAAAATTGACTAAAGTACCAAAAGTAGAAAGTACTCATTGTGCAGAATATCCCAAGTTTTCAAATGTATAAAATGTATAAAAAATATTTGAAAATAGCAGATTTACAAGCTCACAATGTGTCGCATTGCGACGCATTGTGAGCTTGTAGATCGGCTATTTTCAAATGGCCAAAATGTATGGCTTAAGTGAGTAATGTTTTGTAATGATAATCAAAACCTACAAAGTAACTACAGTAGTAACTAAAGTTTTCAAATAATTGTAGTGGAGTAAAAGTACAATATGTCCACATATCGCCACAACAGATCATCTGTTTCCATCTGCTTCTGTTTTTCTGTGTCTTCCTCGGTCACTCCTCTCTTGTTTTATCCCCAAACCTTCTAACCATGGCCCGATCCTCCAATGTAGTCATTTCTGATCTTGTCACTCCTATAATGAGAATCGTAGCATCCACAATTCTGCCACCTCCAGCTCTGCCTCCTTTCTTTTCGTCAGTACCATCGTTTCCACGCCGCACAGCATGGATGGTCTCACTACCGTCGTATGCAGAATTCCCTCTCACTATCATTCTGTCACAGATAACTCCTAACACTTTCCTCCATCCATTTCATCAGTGGTGGAAAAAGTACTCAAATGTTTTACTTAAGTAAAAGTATCAATCATTTTCAAATAATTGTAGTGGAGTAAAAATTGCCTCTGTGATGTAGTGGAGTAGAAATAAAAGTATTGAAAATACTGAAGAAAGTAAAAAATACCCAAAATAGTACAGTACCTGAGTAAATGTACTCAGTTACTTTACACCACTGGATATTCTGTCTTACTCCTGCTGACTTTCATTCCTCTTCTCTCCAGTGCATGCCTATCCAGACTCTCTTCAACCTGTTCCCTCTGAGATCTAATGATTTCTTTGACAATATAATGACCCCAACATAGAAGTTATGATAGTGTGCAACATGTTTAAAACATAGCGATCTACAAGCTCACAACGCTTCGCTATGTGACACATTTGTGAGCCTGAAGATGGGCTATTTTCATTCTTTTCGCACAACTTATAAATAAAGTAACGCTGAAGCTGTTAATTGGAACGTTCAAAATGGAAACAAATGGACCCATTTGGTTCCATTATGTACACTCTCTACAAATCTCATGATGTTAGTGTGTAGGGAGGTGACATGTGAGTGTCCTCCCATGGGTTCTGTCATACTGTTGTTGATGAAACGCGATACTTTTTTTGTTTAGACCCTTCCCTTTGTGTGTGTGTGTGTGTGTGTGTGTGTGTGTGTGTGTGTGTTTGTGCGTGTGTGTGCGCGTGTGTGCGTGTGTGCGTGTGTGCGTGTGTGTGTGTGTGTGTGTGCGTGTGTGTGTGTGTGTGTGTTTGCACATGCGAGCGTATGTTTATGCATGTGTGTGCATGATCACGTTCAGATGTGCATGATGAGTATACAGACGTGTGTGGGTGTGACTATAACAGGACACAGAGAAGGTCTTTAGGCTCAGACTGTTCCCACGTGGAGCAGACTGATCGTGTTTGTCAGCAGGGATGGTACAACCCCCCCCCCCACCCTCCAGGAGGCATACAGACAACAACAGGGGGTGTCCCTTTGAAAAGGGCTTAAAATGAGAAGAATCTGCACAACAACTTTGCTCCAACAAAACACGCAAAGTGTCAGTACATTACTGTACAAGCAAAGTGGTTGTGCAGATTATTCTCATTGTAAACTAATAGTTTGAGAACCACTCTCAAACTATCCATTTGCAATGAGAAGAAGCTTGTGTGGTTGCGACGCGTTGTGAGCTTGTCGATCTGCTATTTTCTGCGAAAGATTTCCCCACAATAACATAAAACACAAAATACACTTGGATTGAGCCCTAAGGGACCATATAATACATATACTTTCCACATAAAAGAAAGAAAGAGAAAAAAAACACAACAAATGAACCACAGATCAGTTGAGCACAGTCCATAATACTTATCTGCATGGGTCTTCAACAGGGGTCCGGGACCCTTAGGAGGTCCTTGAGTGGAGGGTAGCATGGGTCCAAAGAAACGGATCCGAACCTAAACGGACCCGTGGATAATTGGACCGGCCCGAGAAAACATTCTAAATTACTGGATCCCTGTCCGAAACTTACCCGTAGATAAGTGGACCCGGCCCGAAACGGGGCAGAGGCAAACTGGACCCGGTCCGAAACAAACCGAGAATAATTCAAATGTCAAATGTTTTAGACCCGGTCCGTCCGGGTCTCTTGTCCCGTACTAGACCCGTAAAATCATTTATTGCTAAAAATCACGTGGTATTCAGATTAGCCATGTATGTCAGTCACCTCCTGCTCCCCTGCTTTGTTGCAGACAGACAGAGAACATTTCCGCCGACTTTATACCCCCCGTCCCCGCAGATTAAAAACATGCTCCACACTGATGACGTTCCAACTTGCATCTTCCCTGTGGCTTTTGTTTGCGTTTCACCTGCTAAAAAAACTCCATGGTGTTCAACTTCAGCAGCAGTGCAGTGCAGCTTGAGATCGGCTGTTAACGTTGAACAGGGCTCACTCATACAATATGCGAGAACAGACAATATGGATTTGGGAGCGTACTTACAACGCTTATGTGTCATTTTAAAACTGCAGTGCAACGCACTGTAAGCTTGTAGATTGGCTATTTTCAGCAAAGAGGTTTGGTGTAAAATGGAAAAAAAGAGAAGCCCAAGTAGTGAGGGTTTGAAATACACATTAACATGAATCCAACAACAGATTATTTTTCCAATAACAGAAAAGATAAGGTTGAGAAACACTGCTGTAGCAGGACTCAGGGAAGGTGTTTACTAGGCTCAGATTGTTGTATCCGCCAGGCCGAAAGGCATGGCGAGAGAGTATGTTTTGCACCCTGTCCATCCGTCCTTCTGTGTACTTGTGAGTGTGTGTGTGTGTCATGTCATTCTGTCTGTGATCAGCTAATCTCCGGCACCGTAAGCTTGATCGCAGCGAAACTGTGCACACACACTCCCTGGATGCCAGAGCAGAACCTCTGCCCCAAAATGTTCAAATGGGCCTGTTATAGCGCCACCAGGAGGCCGATTTGTGCTAAACAATGTTTTGACAGTAGGCTACTCCTACAGATTTTGTTCAAAAATCCCGCAAAACGGTACACAGTATCTCTATTGTCATTAAACAAAACAGGTCTTTCAGATTGTTCATATTCCATCCTGATTGGCTAAGATTGGCTTCCAAAGTTTGTGCTCCGTTTTGAACAAAATGCCTCAAATCATGAACACAGCATGCAATTTCCATGAAATGCACGCACACTCCCACTATGCCGAGGAAGTCTCATGGTGGCGCTATAACAGACTCATGTTTTAACCTATAACTGCACTGATCTGTGTTAAACTTTGTATGCGCACTCACAAGAGGCCAAGGAAAAAAACCTTTGCCCTGCATTTTTCGCATCTGCCTTTTATAGCGCCACCAGGAGGCCGACTTATGTAAAACATTTGTTTTGATATTAAGCCTTCAGATTTTATACACATGTCATGCAAATAGGTACACATGATCTCTATAGTTATATGATCACGATTGATCTGTTGGATTTTTCCTATTTCATCCTGATTGGCTAAGATTGACAGTTTGCAGGAGTGGCGCGTTTTGAACAAGATTGACAGTTTGCAGGAGTGGCCCGTTTTGAACAAAATACAAATCATGAACGCAACATCCGATTGTGGTGAAACTTTCCATGCACATTCCCATTACGTTGAGGAACAAAAGCCACCCTTTTAACATTGCCCTATTATAGCCTCACCAGGAGGCAGATTTAAAAAAAAATATATATATATATTACTCCTACAAAATGTGTCCAAACATCACGCAAATCGGTACATATTATCCCTATAGTCAAGTGATTGCTGCCCCACAATAACCTACCTGACCTGGCGGGAGACCTCTGCTCCGAGGAGCACTTTTTCTAGTTTCCCATGCGTTTCAGTGCTGCTGCAAGTGGAATGTAACACACTGGTGATGTACTGTAGGCCTCACCTCCCCCTCTCCCACCCACCCACTGTCAAGATATATCGTCAAATAGGTCTACCTCTGTCTGTCTGTCTGTCTGTCTGTCTGTCTGTCTGTCTGTCTCTCTCCCCCCCACACTATTTTAATGTTAGATCAACTTAACGTGCACATTGTCATGCAAAAGCATCCGAACACAGATTACTTACTAGATGGAATGTTTTCCACAGGATAGATGTGCATTGTGGTGTGTGGTCAGTTAAAGGGTGTTTTTGCACTCCCGGTGTGGTGCACTGAAAATATCCGATCTACAAGCTCACAACTCATCGCAGGAGCGACAAGTTGTGAGCTTGTAGATCAGATATTTTCATTGCGCAAACATGGAGCGCAACTGAGTACAAATCCGGCTTAACCCGGCTACAGTCTGACAAGACAGCAGGAGTTCACATTAAGCGTGTGTGTGTGTGTGTGTGTGTGTGTGTGTGTGTGTGTGTGTGTGTGTGTGTGTGTGTGTGTGTGTGTGTGTGTGTGTGTGTGTCATCTCCTGGCCAGCGTTGTGTCAAAGGCCAGCGTCCCGTCTGATGAGGTGACAAACTGCTGTGAAACGTGTGAAACCACAACCTCTGCTTTTATGCTTTCTGCTGCTCTGGTTTCTGCTTCAACGCAGCGTTGAAAAACACATCACAAATCTACACTGAGAAATGCATATGACCAGAGTAAAAACACATCACAAATCTACACTGTAAAATTAATATAACCACAGTAACAACGCAACGTAAATCTACACTGTAAAACGAAATATAACCAGATGAACAACACAATGCAAAACTACACTGTATAAATAGATATAATCACAGTAAAAAACACTACACAAATCTACACTGTAAAACTAAATATAACCGGATTAACAACACAATGCAAAACTACACTGTAAAATAAATATAACCACAGTAAAAACACAACAAAAATAATCTACACTGTAAAATAAATATAACCACAATAAAAACACAACAAAAATAATCTACACTGTAAAATAAATATAACCACAATAAAAACACAAAAAACTACACAAACTATACTGTAAATTAAACATAGGCCTAACAACAGTAAATCGTATTCTTCTTCTTCTTTTGCGTATTATCCTCAAATGTCCAGCTCAGTGTCGTGCAGAGACGAGGCCACGCCCTCGTCTCTGGTCCCACTTGGAAGAGGATCTGAAAATGGTTTGTGCCAGGGACCCCCAGAAGAGAAGATTTGGGTAAACTAAAATCTAAATTCCAAACATTTTCGAGATTTTTTCCAAATGTATTTTTTTATAGCCAACGTATCAATGGATACATTGGTTAAAATGATTGTGATGATGTATGAAACACATTTTGCTGGGGACCCCCTGGAACCCCTCCAAGGACTCATGGGGGTCCCCGGACCCCACTTTGAGAACCACTGGTCTATGCAAAGGTGGATACGAAGAGGGCCCGGCCGTCTCCCACTCCCACTCCAGGCTGGCGCCAGCCATGCGCTTGTAGACATGTCCTCAGTGATGTGAAGTAACTAAGTACATTTATTCAAGTACCATTTTGAGGTATTTTTTGGAGTATATCCAATTTAGCCTACTGTACTTTTACTACTACTCCACTACATCTCAGAGACAAATATTGTATTTTTAGGCTACTCGACTACACATTTGAAAACTTTAGTTACTAGTTACTTTGTAGATTTGGATTATTATTACAAAACAATTACTACCCACTTCAGCCCTATAAATGCGACGCATTGTAAGCTTGTAGATAAGCTATTTTCAAAACGTTGCTGTCGTGCAGAAACCTCTTATCTCCATTATTTAATTTTTTTGTCGTAAATCAACGACCCACTCCTGTTCTTGTTTACTCTACAGGAAAAAGGTGTGGTCAAGTTCGCTACATATCGTCTTTGTGCATAGTTAACAATTGCATTGACTGAAGCCAAGGTCATGCAATTGTCCTAAATTCTTGTCAGAAGTGGGATTTGAACCCATGTCTCCAGAGGAGACTGCCACCTGAACGCAGTGCCTTAGACCACTCTGCCATCCTGACGTTGAGTGCTGTAGTTTCTGTCGATCTATCTCGCTTCGAAACTACTAATTACTCTACAGGAAAAAGGTGTGTTCAAGTTCGATACATATCGTCTTTGTGCATAGTTAATAATTGCATTGAGTGAAGCCAAGGTCATGCAATTGTCCTAAATTCTTGTCAGAAGTGGGATTTGAACCCACGGCTCCAGAGGAAACTGCGACCTGAACGCAGCGCCTTAGACCGCTCGGCCATCCGGACGTTGAGTGCTGTAGTTATTTTCGCTCTATTTGGCTTCGACACTACTAATTACTCTACAGGAAAAAAGGTGTGTTCAAGTTCGATACATATCGTCTTTGTGCATAGTTAACAATTGCATTGACTGAAGCCAAGGTCATGCAATTGTCCTAAGCTCTTGTCAAAAGTGGGATTTGAACCAACGCCTCCAGAGGAGACTGCGACCTGCACGCAGCGCCTTAGACCGCTCGGCCATCCTGACATTGAGTACTGTAGGTTATGTCGCTCTATCTCGCTTCGACACTACTAATTACTCTACAAGAAAAAGGTGTGTTCAAGTTTGATACATATCGCCTTTGTGCATAGTTAAGAATTGCATTGACTGAAGCCAAGGTCATGCAATTGTCCTAAACTCTTGTCAGAAGTGGGATTTGAACCCACGCCTCCAGAGGAGACTGCGACCTGAACGCAGCGCCTTAGACCGCTCGGCCATCGTGACGTTGAGTGCTGTAGGTTATGTCGCTGTATCTCGCTTCGACACTACTAATTACTCTACAGGAAAAAGGTGTGTTAAAGTTCGATACATATCGTCTTTGTGCATAGTTAACAATTGCATTGACTGAAGCCAAGGTCATGCAATTGTCCTAAGCTCTTGTCAGAAGTGGGATTTGAACCCACGCCTCCAGAGGAGACTGCGACCTGAACGCAGCGCCTTAGACCGCTCGGCCATCCTGACGTTGAGTGCTGTAGTTTATGTCGCTCTATCTCACTTCGACACTACTAATTACTCTACAAGAAAGAGGTGTGTTCAAGTTTGATACATATCGCCTTTGTGCATAGTTAAGAATTGCATTGACTGAAGCCAAGGTCATGCAATTGTCCTGAACTCTTGTCAGAAGTGGGACTTGAACCCACTCCTCCAGAGGAGACTGCGACCTGAACGCAGCGCCTTAGACCGCTCGGCCATCGTGACGTTGAGTGCCGTAGTTTATGTCGCTCTATCTCCCTTCGACACTACTAATTACTCAACAGGAAAATGGTGTGTTCAAGTTCGATACACATCGTCTTTGTGCATAGTTAACAATTGCATTGACTGAAGCCAAGGTCATGCAATTGTCCTAAACTCTTGTCAGAAGTGGGATTTGAACCCACGCCTCCAGAGGAGACTGTGACCTGAACGCAGCGCCTTAGACCACCCGGCCATCCTGACATTAAGTGCTGTAGTTTATGTCGCTCTATCTCCCTTCGACACCACTAATTACTCTACAGGAAAAAGGTGTGTTAAAGTTCGATACATATCGTCTTTGTGCATAGTTAACAATTGCATTGACTGAAGCCAAGGTCATGCAATTGTCCTAAGCTCTTGTCAGAAGTGGGATTTGAACCCACGCCTCCAGAGGACACTGTGACCTGAACGCAGCGCCTTAGATCGCTCGGCCATCCTGACGTTGAGTGTTGTAGTTTATGTCGCTCTATCTCGCTTCGACACTACTAATTACTCTACAGGAAAAAGGTGTGTTCAAGTTCGATACATATCGTCTTTGTGCATAGTTACTAATTGTATTGACTGAAGCCAAGGTCATGCAATTGTCTTAGAGTCTTGTCAGAAGTGGGATTTGAACCCACGCCTCCAGAGGAGACTGCGACCTGAATGCAGCGCCTTCGACCGCTCGGCCATCCTGACGTTGAGTGCTCTAGTTTACGTCGCTCTATCTCGCTTCGACACTACTAATTACTCTACAGGAAAAAGGTGTGTTCAAGTTCGATACATATCGTCTTTGTGCATAGTTAACAATTGCATTGACTGAAGCCAAGGTCATGCAATTGTCCTAAACTCTTGTCAGAAGTGGGATTTGAACCCACGCCTCCAGAGGAGACTGCGATTGAACGCAGCGCCTTAGACCGCTCGGCCATCCTGACATAGTTTATGTCGCTCTATCTCGCTTCGACACTACTAATTACTCTACAGGAAAAAGGTGTGTTCAAGTTCGATACATATCGTCTTTGTGCACAGTGAACAATTGCATTGACTGAAGCCAAGTTCATGCAATTGTCCTAAGCTCTTGTCAGAAGTGGGATTTGAACCCATGCTTCCAGAGGAGACTGCGACCTGAACGCAGCGCCTTCAGACAGCTCGGCCATCCTCACGTTGAAGGCTGTAGTTTATGTCGCTCTAGCTCTCTTCGACACTACTAATTACTCTACAGGAAAAAGGTGTGTTCAAGTTCGATACATATCGTCTTTGTGCATAGTTAACAATTGCATTGACTGAAGCCAAGGTCATGCAATTTTCCTAAGCTATTGTCAGAAGTGGGATTTGAACCCATGCCTCCAGAGGAGACTGCGACCTGAACGCAGGGCCTTAGACCGCTCGGCCATCCTGACGTTGAGTGGTATAGTCTATGTCGCTCTATCTCGCTTCGACACTACTAATTACTCTACAGGAAAAAGGTGTGTACAAGTTTGATACATATCGTCTTTGTGCATAGTTAAGAATTGCATTGACTGAAGCCAAGGTCATGCAATTGTCCTAAACTCTTGTCAGAAGTGGGATTTGAACCCACACCTCCAGAGGAGACTGCGACCTGAACGCAGCGCCTTAGATCGCTCGGCCATCCTGACGTTAAGAGCTGTAGTTTATGTCGCTCTATCTCTCTTCGACACTACTAATTACTCTACAGGAAAAAGGTGTGTTCAAGTTCGATACATATCGTCTTTGTGCAAAGTTAACAATTGCATTGACTGAAGCCAAGGTCATGCAATTGTCCTAAACTCTTGTCAGAAGTGGGATTTGAACCCACGCCTCCAGAGGACACTTTGACCTGAACGCAGCGCCTTAGATCGCTCGGGCATCCTGACGTTGAGTGTTGTAGTTTATGTCGCTCTATCTCGCTTCGACACTACTAATTACTCTACAGGAAAAAGGTGTGTTAAAGTTCGATACATATCGTCTTTGTGCATAGTTAACAATTGCATTGACTGAAGCCAAGGTCATGCAATTGTCCTAAGCTCTTGTCAGAAGTGGGATTTGAACCCACGCCTCCAGAGGAGACTGCGACCTGAACGCAGCGCCTTAGACCGCTGGGCCATCCTGACGTTGAGTGTTCTAGTTTACGTCGCTCTATCTCGCTTCGACACCACTAATTACTCTACAGGAAAAAGGTGTGTTCAAGTTCGATACATATCGTCTTTGTGCATAGTTAACAATTGTAATGACTGAAGCCAAGGTCATGCAATTGTCTTAAACTCTTGTCAGAAGTGGGATTTGAACCCACGCCTCCAGAGGAGACTGCGACCTGAACGTAACGCCTTAGACCGCTCGGCCATCCTGACGTTGAGTGCTCTAGTTTACGTCGCTCTATATCCCTTCGACACTACTAATTACTCTACAGGAAAAACGTGTGTTCAAGTTCGATACATATCGTTTTTGTGCATAGTTAACAATTGCATTGACTGAAGCCAAGGTCATGCAATTGTCCTAAACTCTTGTCAGAAGTGGGATTTGAACCCACGCCTCCAGAGGAGACTGCGATTGAACGCAGCGCCTTAGACCGCTCGGCCATCCTGACATAGTTTATGTCGCTCTATCTCGCTTCGACACTACTAATTACTCTACAGGAAAAAGGTGTGTTCAAGTTCGATACATATCGTCTTTGTGCACAGTGAACAATTGCATTGACTGAAGCCAAGTTCATGCAATTGTCCTAAGCTCTTGTCAGAAGTGGGATTTGAACCCATGCTTCCAGAGGAGACTGCGACCTGAACACAGCGCCTTAGACCGCTCGGCCATCCTGACGTTGAGTGTTGTAGTTTATGTCGCTCTATCTCGCTTCGACACTACTAATTACTCTACAGGAAAAAGGTGTGTTAAAGTTCGATACATATCGTCTTTGTGCATAGTTAACAATTGCATTGACTGAAGCCAAGGTCATGCAATTGTCCTAAGCTCTTGTCAGAAGTGGGATTTGAACCCACGCCTCCAGAGGAGACTGCGACCTGAACGCAGCGCCTTAGACCGCTCGGCCATCGTGACGTTGAGTGCTGTAGTTTATGTCGCTCTATCTCGCTTCGACACTACTAATTACTCTACAGGAAAAAGGTGTGTTCAAGTTCGATACATATCGTCTTTGTGCATAGTTAACAATTGCATTGACTGAAGCCAAGGTCATGCAATTGTCCTAAACTCTTGTCAGAAGTGGGATTTGAACCCACGCCTCCAGAGGAGACTGCGACCTGAACGCAGCGCCTTAGACCGCTCGGCCATCCTGACGTTGAGTGCTGTAGTTTACGTCGCTCTATCTCACTTCGACACTACTAATTACTCTACAAGAAAAAGGTGTGTTCAAGGTTGATACATATCGCCTTTGTGCATAGTTAAGAATTGCATTGACTGAAGCCAAGGTCATGCAATTGTCCTGAACTCTTGTCAGAAGTGGGACTTGAACCCATGCCTCCAGAGGAGACTGCGACCTGAACGCAGCGCCTTAGACCGCTCGGCCATCGTGACGTTGAGTGCTGTAGTTTATGTCGCTCTATCTCGCTTCGACACTACTAATTACTCTACAGGAAAATGGTGTGTTCAAGTTCGATACATATCGTCTTTGTGCATAGTTAACAATTGCATTGACTGAAGCCAAGGTCATGCAATTGTCTTAAAGACTTGTCAGAAGTGGGATTTGAACCCACGCCTCCAGAGGAGACTGCGACCTGAACGCAGCGCCTTAGACCGCTCGGCCATCCTGACGTTGAGTGCTCTAGTTTACGTCGCTCTATCTCGCTTCGACACTACTAATTACTCTACAGGAAAAAGGTGTGTTCAAGTTCGATACATATCGTCTTTGTGCATAGTTAACAATTGCATTGACTGAAGCCAAGGTCATGCAATTGTCCTAAACTCTTGTCAGAAGTTGGATTTGAACCCACGCCTCCAGAGGAGACTGCGACCTGAACGCAGCGCCTTAGACCGCTCGGCCATCCTGACGTTGAGTGCTGTAGTTTACGTCGCTCTATCTCACTTCGACACTACTAATTACTCTACAGGAAAAAGGTGTGTTCAAGTTCGATACATATCGTCTTTGTGCAAAGTTAACAATTGCATTGACTGAAGCCAAGGTCATGCAATTGTCCTAAACTCTTGTCAGAAGTGGGATTTGAACCCACGCCTCCAGAGGACACTTTGACCTGAACGCAGCGCCTTAGATCGCTCGGCCATCCTGACGTTGAGTCTTGTAGTTTATGTCGCTCTATCTCGCTTCGACACTACTAATTACTCTACAGGAAAAAGGTGTGTTAAAGTTCGATACATATCGTCTTTGTGCATAGTTAACAATTGCATTGACTGAAGCCAAGGTCATGCAATTGTCCTAAGCTCTTGTCAGAAGTGGGATTTGAACCCACGCCTCCAGAGGAGACTGCGACCTGAACGCAGCGCCTTAGACCGCTCGGCCATCCTGACGTTGAGTGTTCTAGTTTACGTCGCTCTATCTCGCTTCGACACCACTAATTACTCTACAGGAAAAAGGTGTGTTCAAGTTCGATACATATCGTCTTTGTGCATAGTTAACAATTGTAATGACTGAAGCCAAGGTCATGCAATTGTCCTAAACTCTTGTCAGAAGTGGGATTTGAACCCACGCCTCCAGAGGAGACTGCGACCTGAACGTAACGCCTTAGACCGCTCGGCCATCCTGACGTTGAGTGCTCTAGTTTACGTCGCTCTATATCCCTTCGACACTACTAATTACTCTACAGGAAAAACGTGTGTTCAAGTTCGATACATATCGTCTTCGTGCATAGTTAACTATTGCATTGACTGAAGCCAAGGTCATGCAATTGTCCTAAGCTCTTGTCAGAAGTGGGATTTGAACCCACGCCTCCAGAGGAGACTGCGACCTGAACGCAGCGCCTTAGACCGCTCGGCCATCGTGACGTTGAGTGCTGTAGTTTATGTCGCTCTATCTCGCTTCGACACTACTAATTACTCTACAGGAAAAAGGTGTGTTCAAGTTCGATACATATCGTCTTTGTGCATAGTTAACAATTGCATTGACTGAAGCCAAGGTCATGCAATTGTCCTAAACTCTTGTCAGAAGTGGGATTTGAACCGACGCCTCCAGAGGAGACTGTGACCTGAACGCAGCGCCTTAGACCGCCCGGCCATCCTGGCGTTAAGTGCAGTAGTTTATGTCGCTCTATCTCCCTTCGACACCACTAATTACTCTACAGGAAAAAGGTGTGTTCAAGTTCGATACATATCGTCTTTGTGCATAGTTAACAATTGTATTGACTGAAGCCAAGGTCATGCAATTGTCCTAAACTCTTGTCAGAAGCAGGATTTGAACCCACGCCTCCAGAGGAGACTGCGACCTGAACGCAGCGCCTTAGACCGCTCGGCCATCCTGACGTTGAGTGCTGTAGTTTACGTCGCTCTATCTCACTTCGACACTACTAATTACTCTACAAGAAAAAGGTGTGTTCAAGGTTGATACATATCGCCTTTGTGCATAGTTAACACATTCCCTGCCAGAGTTTTTTTTTTTTTTTTCAACCAGTGCCAGCATTTTTTAAGATGTTTTAACCTTTTTTTAACCATTTTTTAAGTAGTCACAAAATATTTTCTGTGATCACCGTCCTCACGGTGATCCTCTCATTACACACACAGGAGTCTCGTAGAATCGTGTAAAAAAAATATCCGATCGCGGTAATCCGTTCCAGAATTGCAGCCAGTTGAAAAAAGCATTTTTCACCAAAAAATACATGGTAAAAAAAAAAAAGTACACAGGAGCCGAGATACAGGATTTTAAAGTAATAAGTTAACCAGGGAGTGAATGGAGCAGTAAATCTTTGGATAGCGATATCTCTGGTTCTGTGTGAATCTTTAAAAAAAATAAGTTTTTATTTTTTTGTACTTTTATTTTGAAAAGACAAACATGTCCGTCTTTGGCGGTAAACGGGTGTAATTTACAAGACGGACATGTCCGTTTTTGGCAGGTAATGTGTTAAGAATTGCATTGACTGAAGCCAAGGTCATGCAATTGTCCTGAACTCTTGTCAGAAGTGGGACTTGAACCCATGCCTCCAGAGGAGACTGCGACCTGAACGCAGCGCCTTAGACCGCTCGGCCATCGTGACGTTGAGTGCTGTAGTTTATGTCGCTCTATCTCGCTTCGACACTACTAATTACTCTACAGGAAAATGGTGTGTTCAAGTTCGATACATATCGTCTTTGTGCATAGTTAACAATTGCATTGACTGAAGCCAAGGTCATGCAATTGTCTTAAAGTCTTGTCAGAAGTGGGATTTGAACCCACGCCTCCAGAGGAGACTGCGACCTGAACGCAGCGCCTTAGACCGCTCGGCCATCCTGACGTTGAGTGCTCTAGTTTACGTCGCTCTATCTCGCTTCGACACTACTAATTACTCTACAGGAAAAAGGTGTGTTCAAGTTCGATACATATCGTCTTTGTGCATAGTTAACAATTGCATTGACTGAAGCCAAGGTCATGCAATTGTCCTAAACTCTTGTCAGAAGTGGGATTTGAACCCACGCCTCCAGAGGAGACTGCGACCTGAACGCAGCGCCTTAGACCGCTCGGCCATCCTGACGTTGAGTGCTGTAGTTTACGTCGCTCTATCTCACTTCGACACTACTAATTACTCTACAGGAAAAAGGTGTGTTCAAGTTCGATACATATCGTCTTTGTGCAAAGTTAACAATTGCATTGACTGAAGCCAAGGTCATGCAATTGTCCTAAGCTCTTGTCAGAAGTGGGATTTGAACCCACGCCTCCAGAGGAGACTGCGACCTGAACGCA
The DNA here is from genome assembly GCF_963280865.1 of Gymnoscopelus braueri. Taxonomy (NCBI): domain Eukaryota; kingdom Metazoa; phylum Chordata; class Actinopteri; order Myctophiformes; family Myctophidae; genus Gymnoscopelus; species Gymnoscopelus braueri. The sequence goes on from NC_137613.1 coordinate 52,548,753, forward strand.
GCGCCTTAGACCGCTCGGCCATCCTGACGTTGAGTGTTCTAGTTTACGTCGCTCTATCTCGCTTCGACACCACTAATTACTCTACAGGAAAAAGGTGTGTTCAAGTTCGATACATATCGTCTTTGTGCATAGTTAACAATTGTAATGACTGAAGCCAAGGTCATGCAATTGTCTTAAACTCTTGTCAGAAGTGGGAAAAAGGTGTGTTCAAGTTCGATACATATCGTCTTCGTGCATAGTTAACTATTGCATTGACTGAAGCCAAGGTCATGCAATTGTCCTAAACTCTTGTCAGAAGTGGGATTTGAACCCACGCCTCCAGAGGAGACTGCGACCTGAACGCAGCGCCTTAGACCGCTCGGCCATCCTGACGTTGAGTGTTGTAGTTTATGTCGCTCTATCTCGCTTCGACACTACTAATTACTCTACAGGAAAAAGGTGTGTTAAAGTTCGATACATATCGTCTTTGTGCATAGTTAACAATTGCATTGACTGAAGCCAAGGTCATGCAATTGTCCTAAGCTCTTGTCAGAAGTGGGATTTGAACCCACGCCTCCAGAGGAGACTGCGACCTGAACGCAGCGCCTTAGACCGCTCGGCCATCGTGACGTTGAGTGCTGTAGTTTATGTCGCTCTATCTCCCTTCGACACCACTAATTACTCTACAGGAAAAAGGTGTGTTCAAGTTCGATACATATCGTCTTTGTGCATAGTTAACAATTGCATTGACTGAAGCCAAGGTCATGCAATTGTCCTAAACTCTTGTCAGAAGTGGGATTTGAACCCACGCCTCCAGAGGAGACTGCGACCTGAACGCAGCGCCTTAGACCGCTCGGCCATCCTGACGTTGAGTGCTGTAGTTTACGTCGCTCTATCTCACTTCGACACTACTAATTACTCTACAGGAAAAAGGTGTGTTCAAGTTCGATACATATCGTCTTTGTGCAAAGTTAACAATTGCATTGACTGAAGCCAAGGTCATGCAATTGTCCTAAGCTCTTGTCAGAAGTGGGATTTGAACCCACGCCTCCAGAGGAGACTGCGACCTGAACGCAGCGCCTTAGACCGCTCGGCCATCCTGACGTTGAGTGTTCTAGTTTACGTCGCTCTATCTCGCTTCGACACCACTAATTACTCTACAGGAAAAAGGTGTGTTCAAGTTCGATACATATCGTCTTTGTGCATAGTTAACAATTGTAATGACTGAAGCCAAGGTCATGCAATTGTCTTAAACTCTTGTCAGAAGTGGGATTTGAACCCACGCCTCCAGAGGAGACTGCGACCTGAACGTAGCGCCTTAGACCGCTCGGCCATCCTGACGTTGAGTGCTCTAGTTTACGTCGCTCTATATCCCTTCGACACTACTAATTACTCTACAGGAAAAACGTGTGTTCAAGTTCGATACATATCGTCTTCGTGCATAGTTAACTATTGCATTGACTGAAGCCAAGGTCATGCAATTGTCCTAAACTCTTGTCAGAAGTGGGATTTGAACCCACGCCTCCAGAGGAGACTGCGACCTGAACGCAGCGCCTTAGACCGCTCGGCCATCCTGACGTTGAGTGTTGTAGTTTATGTCGCTCTATCTCGCTTCGACACTACTAATTACTCTACAGGAAAAAGGTGTGTTAAAGTTCGATACATATCGTCTTTGTGCATAGTTAACAATTGCATTGACTGAAGCCAAGGTCATGCAATTGTCCTAAGCTCTTGTCAGAAGTGGGATTTGAACCCACGCCTCCAGAGGAGACTGCGACCTGAACGCAGCGCCTTAGACCGCTCGGCCATCGTGACGTTGAGTGCTGTAGTTTATGTCGCTCTATCTCCCTTCGACACCACTAATTACTCTACAGGAAAAAGGTGTGTTCAAGTTCGATACATATCGTCTTTGTGCATAGTTAACAATTGTATTGACTGAAGCCAAGGTCATGCAATTGTCCTAAACTCTTGTCAGAAGTGGGATTTGAACCCACGCCTCCAGAGGAGACTGCGACCTGAACGCAGCGCCTTAGACCGCTCGGCCATCCTGACGTTGAGTGCTGTAGTTTACGTCGCTCTATCTCACTTCGACACTACTAATTACTCTACAAGAAAAAGGTGTGTTCAAGGTTGATACATATCGCCTTTGTGCATAGTTAAGAATTGCATTGACTGAAGCCAAGGTCATGCAATTGTCCTGAACTCTTGTCAGAAGTGGGACTTGAACCCATGCCTCCAGAGGAGACTGCGACCTGAACGCAGCGCCTTAGACCGCTCGGCCATCGTGACGTTGAGTGCTGTAGTTTATGTCGCTCTATCTCGCTTCGACACTACTAATTACTCTACAGGAAAATGGTGTGTTCAAGTTCGATACATATCGTCTTTGTGCATAGTTAACAATTGCATTGACTGAAGCCAAGGTCATGCAATTGTCCTAAACTCTTGTCAGAAGTGGGATTTGAACCCACGCCTCCAGAGGAGACTGCGATTGAACGCAGCGCCTTAGACCGCTCGGCCATCCTGACATAGTTTATGTCGCTCTATCTCGCTTCGACACTACTAATTACTCTACAGGAAAAAGGTGTGTTCAAGTTCGATACATATCGTCTTTGTGCACAATTGCATTGACTGAAGCCAAGTTCATGCAATTGTCCTAAGCTCTTGTCAGAAGTGGGATTTGAACCCATGCTTCCAGAGGAGACTGCGACCTGAACGCAGCGCCTTAGACCGCTCGGCCATCCTGACGTTGAGTGTTGTAGTTTATGTCGCTCTATCTCGCTTCGACACTACTAATTACTCTACAGGAAAAAGGTGTGTTAAAGTTCGATACATATCGTCTTTGTGCATAGTTAACAATTGCATTGACTGAAGCCAAGGTCATGCAATTGTCCTAAGCTCTTGTCAGAAGTGGGATTTGAACCCACGCCTCCAGAGGAGACTGCGACCTGAACGCAGCGCCTTAGACCGCTCGGCCATCCTGACGTTGAGTGCTCTAGTTTACGTCGCTCTATCTCGCTTCGACACTACTAATTACTCTACAGGAAAAAGGTGTGTTCAAGTTCGATACATATCGTCTTTGTGCATAGTTAACAATTGCATTGACTGAAGCCAAGGTCATGCAATTGTCCTAAACTCTTGTCAGAAGTGGGATTTGAACCCACGCCTCCAGAGGAGACTGTGACCTGAACACAGCGCCTTAGACCGCTCGGCCATCCTGGTGTTAAGTGCAGTAGTTTATGTCGCTCTATCTCCCTTCGACACCACTAATTACTCTACAGGAAAAAGGTGTGTTCAAGTTCGATACATATCGTCTTTGTGCATAGTTAACAATTGTATTGACTGAAGCCAAGGTCATGCAATTGTCCTAAATTCTTGTCAGAAGTGAGATTTGAACCCACGCCTCCAGAGGAGACTGCGACCTGAACGCAGCGCCTTAGACAGCTCGGCCATCCTCACGTTGAGTGCTGTAGTTTACGTCGCTCTATCTCACTTCGACACTACTAATTACTCTACAAGAAAAAGGTGTGTTCAAGGTTGATACATATCGCCTTTGTGCATTGTTAAGAATTGCATTGACTGAAGCCAAGGTCATGCAATTGTCCTGAACTCTTGTCAGAAGTGGGACTTGAACCCACGCCTCCAGAGGAGACTGCGACCTGAACGCAGCGCCTTAGACCGCTCGGCCATCCTGACGTTGAGTGCTCTAGTTTACGTCGCTCTATCTCGCTTCGACACTACTAATTACTCTACAGGAAAAAGGTGTGTTCAAGTTCGATACATATCGTCTTTGTGCATAGTTAACAATTGCATTGACTGAAGCCAAGGTCATGCAATTGTCCTAAACTCTTGTCAGAAGTGGGATTTGAACCCACGCCTCCAGAGGAGACTGTGACCTGAACACAGCGCCTTAGACCGCTCGGCCATCCTGGTGTTAAGTGCAGTAGTTTATGTCGCTCTATCTCCCTTCGACACCACTAATTACTCTACAGGAAAAAGGTGTGTTCAAGTTCGATACATATCGTCTTTGTGCATAGTTAACAATTGTATTGACTGAAGCCAAGGTCATGCAATTGTCCTAAATTCTTGTCAGAAGTGAGATTTGAACCCACGCCTCCAGAGGAGACTGCGACCTGAACGCAGCGCCTTAGACAGCTCGGCCATCCTCACGTTGAGTGCTGTAGTTTACGTCGCTCTATCTCACTTCGACACTACTAATTACTCTACAAGAAAAAGGTGTGTTCAAGGTTGATACATATCGCCTTTGTGCATTGTTAAGAATTGCATTGACTGAAGCCAAGGTCATGCAATTGTCCTGAACTCTTGTCAGAAGTGGGACTTGAACCCACGCCTCCAGAGGAGACTGCGACCTGAACGCAGCGCCTTAGACCGCTCGGCCATCGTGACATTGAGTGCTGTAGTTTATGTCGCTCTATCTCGCTTCGACACTACTAATTACTCTACAGGAAAATGGTGTGTTCAAGTTCGATACATATCGTCTTTGTGCATAGTTAACAATTGCATTGACTGAAGCCAAGGTCATGCAATTGTCCTAAACTCTTGTCAGAAGTGGGATTTGAAACCACGCCTCCAGAGGAGACTGTGACCTGAACGCAGCGCCTTAGACCGCCCGGCCATCCTGACATTAAGTGCTGTAGTTTATGTCGCTCTATCTCCCTTTGACACCACTAATTACTCTACAGGAAAAAGGTGTGTTCAAGTTCGATACATATCGTCTTTGTGCATAGTTACCAATTGTATTGACTGAAGCCAAGGTCATGCAATTGTCCTGAACTCTTGTCAGAAGTGGGACTTGAACCCATGCCTCCAGAGGAGACTGCGACCTGAACGCAGCGCCTTAGACCGCTCGGCCATCGTGACGTTGAGTGCTGTAGTTTATGTCGCTCTATCTCGCTTCGACACTACTAATTACTCTACAGGAAAATGGTGTGTTCAAGTTCGATACATATCGTCTTTGTGCATAGTTAACAATTGCATTGACTGAAGCCAAGGTCATGCAATTGTCCTAAACTCTTGTCAGAAGTGGGATTTGAACCCACGCCTCCAGAGGAGACTGCGATTGAACGCAGCGCCTTAGACCGCTCGGCCATCCTGACATAGTTTATGTCGCTTTATCTCGCTTCGACACTACTAATTACTCTACAGGAAAAAGGTGTGTTCAAGTTCGATACATATCGTCTTTGTGCACAATTGCATTGACTGAAGCCAAGTTCATGCAATTGTCCTAAGCTCTTGTCAGAAGTGGGATTTGAACCCATGCTTCCAGAGGAGACTGCGACCTGAACGCAGCGCCTTAGACCGCTCGGCCATCCTGACGTTGAGTGTTGTAGTTTATGTCGCTCTATCTCGCTTCGACACTACTAATTACTCTACAGGAAAAAGGTGTGTTAAAGTTCGATACATATCGTCTTTGTGCATAGTTAACAATTGCATTGACTGAAGCCAAGGTCATGCAATTGTCCTAAGCTCTTGTCAGAAGTGGGATTTGAACCCACGCCTCCAGAGGAGACTGCGACCTGAACGCAGCGCCTTAGACCGCTCGGCCATCCTGACGTTGAGTGCTCTAGTTTACGTCGCTCTATCTCGCTTCGACACTACTAATTACTCTACAGGAAAAAGGTGTGTTCAAGTTCGATACATATCGTCTTTGTGCATAGTTAACAATTGCATTGACTGAAGCCAAGGTCATGCAATTGTCCTAAACTCTTGTCAGAAGTGGGATTTGAACCCACGCCTCCAGAGGAGACTGTGACCTGAACACAGCGCCTTAGACCGCTCGGCCATCCTGGTGTTAAGTGCAGTAGTTTATGTCGCTCTATCTCCCTTCGACACCACTAATTACTCTACAGGAAAAAGGTGTGTTCAAGTTCGATACATATCGTCTTTGTGCATAGTTAACAATTGTATTGACTGAAGCCAAGGTCATGCAATTGTCCTAAATTCTTGTCAGAAGTGAGATTTGAACCCACGCCTCCAGAGGAGACTGCGACCTGAACGCAGCGCCTTAGACAGCTCGGCCATCCTCACGTTGAGTGCTGTAGTTTACGTCGCTCTATCTCACTTCGACACTACTAATTACTCTACAAGAAAAAGGTGTGTTCAAGGTTGATACATATCGCCTTTGTGCATTGTTAAGAATTGCATTGACTGAAGCCAAGGTCATGCAATTGTCCTGAACTCTTGTCAGAAGTGGGACTTGAACCCACGCCTCCAGAGGAGACTGCGACCTGAACGCAGCGCCTTAGACCGCTCGGCCATCGTGACATTGAGTGCTGTAGTTTATGTCGCTCTATCTCGCTTCGACACTACTAATTACTCTACAGGAAAATGGTGTGTTCAAGTTCGATACATATCGTCTTTGTGCATAGTTAACAATTGCATTGACTGAAGCCAAGGTCATGCAATTGTCCTAAACTCTTGTCAGAAGTGGGATTTGAAACCACGCCTCCAGAGGAGACTGTGACCTGAACGCAGCGCCTTAGACCGCCCGGCCATCCTGACATTAAGTGCTGTAGTTTATGTCGCTCTATCTCCCTTTGACACCACTAATTACTCTACAGGAAAAAGGTGTGTTCAAGTTCGATACATATCGTCTTTGTGCATAGTTACCAATTGTATTGACTGAAGCCAAGGTCATGCAATTGTCTTAAAGTCTTGTCAGAAGTGGGATTTGAACCCACGCCTCCAGAGGAGACTGCGACCTGAACGCAGCGCCTTAGACCGCTCGGCCATCCTGACGTTGAGTGCTCTAGTTTACGTCGCTCTATCTCGCTTCGACACTACTAATTACTCTACAGGAAGAAGGTGTGTTCAAGTTCGATACATATCGTCTTTGTGCATAGTTACCAATTGTATTGACTGAAGCCAAGGTCATGCAATTGTCTTAAAGTCTTGTCAGAAGTGGGATTTGAACCCACGCCTCCAGAGGAGACTGCGACCTGAACGCAGCGCCTTCGACCGCTCGGCCATCCCGACGTTAAAGGTATCATGACATTCATGTTTACACCGCATTCAGAGTCTTTGTCCTGGTCCTTCAAACGCGTACAAAAAGTTTTAACTGAAAATTCCACTCCAGTGATTCACTGTAGGTGTTTTTGTCTCACATTTCTAAAGCCTTTTCAACTGCAATGAAAAAAGAAATCTTTGCCTGCGGGTGTCGCTGGTGAGGGATTTTGCCTGTCAATCATCGCCTCTGCTCCGCCCCCCCCCAGAGGAAAGGATAGGGGAGGGGAGGGGCGAGGAGGAGAGTGGGCGGGATTAATCGACTGTGACCTCACTGTCGAAGGGCCAAGCTCAGATTACTTTTCAGCCTAATTATTCAGAAAACCCCAGACCACAGAAAATCCACTGAATGTTCAAAGTTCAGATTTTTTGGGTGTAATTGAGGTCATAAAACACAAAAAAAAACATAAAAAATATAAAAAGTGAAAATGAATGTCATCGAACCTTTAAGTGCTGTTGTTTATGTCGCTCTTTCTCCCTTCGACACCACTAATTACTCTACAGGAAAAATGTGTGTTCAAGTTCGATACATATCGTCTTTGTGCATAGTTACCAATTGTATTGACTGAAGCCAAGGTCATGCAATTGTCCTGAACTCTTGTCAGAAGTGGGACTTGAACCCATGCCTCCAGAGGAGACTGCGACCTGAACGCAGCGCCTTAGACCGCTCGGCCATCGTGACGTTGAGTGCTGTAGTTTATGTCGCTCTATCTCGCTTCGACACTACTAATTACTCTACAGGAAAATGGTGTGTTCAAGTTCGATACATATCGTCTTTGTGCATAGTTAACAATTGCATTGACTGAAGCCAAGGTCATGCAATTGTCTTAAAGTCTTGTCAGAAGTGGGATTTGAACCCACGCCTCCAGAGGAGACTGCGACCTGAACGCAGCGCCTTAGACCCCTCGGCCATCCTGACTTCAAATGCTGCAGTTTATGTCGCTCTATCTCGCTTTGACACTACTAATTACTCTACAGGAAAAAGGTGTGTTCAAGTTCGATACATATCGTCTTTGTGCATAGTTAACAATTGCATTGACTACTACTACTACTGCGTCACACAAAAGCATCAAAAGTAGCAGATCTACAAGCTCGAAACGTTTCGAGCTTGTGGATCTGCTACTTTTTATATTGTTGCATTTGAATCCTGAAAAGTAACAATGTTGGACATATGAGGCTTCCACCCGAGAGACGAAAAGCTACAAATTGTATGACGTTTTGCTGATGTTATGTTTAGTTTTTTTGACACGTGGTACAATATGCTGTAATTAAATTAGGAAGTACAAATACAGTATATATAATTATACAATATACAATATATACAATTTTATAACAGCTCTCTGACACACGTTATAAAATCCCACGACTTGACAGACGTACTGCAGCTGGTTGATGCTGTTTGATTTGTGTGATGATAACAGAGGCAATGATTGTCTAATGAGTGTCATGTGTGAGTGTTACACTTTGGCATGTTTGATGGGAAAAGGTGTGTGTGTGTGCGTGTGTGCGTGTGTGTGTGTGTGTGTGTGCGACCGGTGGTGGAAAAAGTACTCACACTTTTTACTTAAGTAAAAGTATCAATACTGCAAGGTAGAAATAGTCTGTAACAAAATACTCTGAAATACTCTGTAACGCATTGTGAGCTTGTAGATCGGCTATTTTCAAATGGCCGAAATGTATAGGGCTGAAGTGTTAATGTAATAATAATAATCAAAATCTACAAAGTAACTAGTAACTAAAGTTTTCAAATATTTGTAGTGGAGTAATATTTGTAGTGGTTAAAATAATTGTGATTCTACATTTTTTTTTTCTTTCTGGGGACCCCCTGGAACCCCCTTAAGGACCCCTGGGGGTCCCCGGACCAACGCCCTATTGCAGTTGAGAACCAACGGCCTATTGCAGTTAGTTGTTCCTGGCAAGGATGTCACACGCTTACAACCTGACAGATGGCTGTATAAATCCTTCAACACGCTCACTAATGAAAAATACATTCAAATCACAAACATCCAGAGAGTACTGTACTTAAAGGACAAGACCACTTTGGTAAAGGTTTGGGTTGTGTATTTACCTTGCCATTATGTAACTCCAAAGGTGGACAACAAATAAAAAATAATTGCTCCATTGATTAGAAATTGATAATTCAAAATATGCTCCTCATTGACTTACATTGTACGTGAAACAGCTCTCAAAGTCACTCTTTTAGCACATAAACTAACACAAACAAAGCTGATTCAGAGAATATAGAACATCACCAAACCCAGTACTGTTTGTTTTTTTAATAAAAATTTCAACTTCCTGTTGATTTTACTATTTGAAGATCCGGATCCGGATCCGCGGATCCAGTCCGGGTTTTCTTCTAAAAAAAAATAGCAAAATCAACAGGAAGCTAACATTTTTATTTAAAAAAAAAAACAGTACTGGGCTTTGTTTCCGTCCATTTACGTGCTAAAATAGTGACTTTGAGAGCTGTTTTACCATACAGTGTAAGTCAATGGGGAGCATATTTTGAATTATCAATTTCTAATCAATGGAGCAATTATTTTTTATTTCTTGCCCACCTTTGTAGTTACATCATGGCAAGGTAACTACACATCCCAAACCTCTACCAAAGTGGTCTTGCCCTTTAAGTAAATCTCCACATTAAAAAAAGAAAATCATTTGAAATATTTTTTTTTTAACATGGAAATCATTATGCAAAAACAAAATACGAATATCTCAAATAATTGCGATTTGACGATTATGTAATAATTGTGACAGGCCTTATTACTTGTCATTGGTTTGAAAAAAAAACCCACAGACACACTTAACCACTTTAACTTTCACCTTCCAAATGATTAAAAAGTATCAAAAATAGCAGATTCTGAAGCTCACAGCACGTCACACTGCAATGCGCCGTGAGCTTGTAGATCAGCTACTTTCGCTACACTGTAAAAAAAATAAAGTTGAGAAAACTTAAAATTTTAAGGCAACAAACTTCACCAAACTTTTAAGTTAGACAATCAAACTTAAATGTTTAGGTTTTGCTTGAGTTTGTTCAACTTTCAATTCTCAGTTGGCCTAACTTATAATTGTATATTGTATCAACTTTGAAGAGTTTGTTGAACTTTCAATTCTCAGTTGGCCTAACTTATAATTTTATATTGTATCAACTTTGAAGAGTTTGTTCAACTTTCAATTCTCAGTTGGCCTAACTTATAATTTTATATTGTATCAACTTTGAAGAGTTTGTTCAACTTTCAATTCTCAGTTGGCCTAACTTATAATTTTATATTGTATCAACTTTGAAGAGTTTGTTCAACTTTCAATTCTCAGTTGGCCTAACTTATAATTTTATATTGTATCAACTTTGAACCCTTACTTATGTAACTCAAACTTTTACGTTTTGCTTGAGTTTGTTCAACTTTCAATTCTCAGTTCCCCTTACTTATAATTTCATATTGTATCAACATTAAATTATACCATCTGTCAACTTTAATAATAATAATAACAACAACAACAACAATACTATTAATAATAATGATGATGGTGATGATGGTAATGGTGGTGATGATGATGATGATGATGATGATGATGGTGATGGTAATAATAATGCAAACCAAGTTTGAGTCATTTAAATCTGTCAATAATACCCACTTAATTTAGTGGAACAATTTAGAGTAAATAAAAATTGCACTGCAACAGTTACGTCCAATACGTCAAATAAATAATTACAAATGCAACATGTATATTCAAACCTTTTTTTAATTATCAAAAAACACACAGATCCTCCTGTCCAATTAAATGGGAACTGCTGAGATCCATAACTGTACGTCTTAGTTCAAAACTAATACTAGTTGGGGTGCCACAAAACTCTACTGAAATCTGGAAGAAAATCAATCATCGATCAAAATGATACAATATAATTTGTGACCTTAAAATCTAATTTCTATCCAAAACTTGAATGTGTATATGTATGTAAATGTCAATGTAACATGTATGTAAATGTAAGTTCTGAATCTAAGAAGCCATGTTAGAGGTTTTTGTTAGATTAATAGTTTTGGATAACTAGTTCTGTATGCAATTTTATTTCTACCCGCTTGATCTCCCAAAATGTTACCTCATCGCATTTAGTGTTCAATATGTGATGCATGCTAGTATATATGGGTGTCACAATACTTCCAATCCTCATCGATGTGATTTTCTTTTAATATCGGTCTAATCCTGGTGGTTTTAGGTAACCCCAGGAAACCCAAGTTGTTGTGAACCCTTCTGGTATATGTGGCTCTTCTATAACTGCAGTGTGCTCTCTTCACATCAAACAGAAGTTGCCATGTCCCTGAACTTTCAATGTCAAAATTAGCAGCAAAATCATGTCTCATCATATCATCAATGTACACATACTCACTAAGGTGGAGGATAAATCTAAGGGAGCCATCCCTTAAAAAAAGCAGTTAGAGGTAGGTAAGACTTGAGACTTGTGAGTTGCTCATTAACATGGTGTTGGCTGGACAACTTTTAGAGGTTTGAATTTGAGTAAAAAATAGTGAATATGTTAGAATAAGTAGTAAGGAAGTTAGCCACGTTAGGGTGACAGATTGAGAGAGCAGAGTAGATGGGGAGAAGAAAAGGAGATAAGAGAGAAAAGGGGAAAGGGTAGAGAAAAGAGAGAACTTGAGATAAAGAACAGAAAAAGCAGAGAGCGAATAGAGTACCATTTGTTAAATGTGCTTGATTCACTGAAGTAGTTTGTTTTGTAAGGATCTGACCCTTGCTGAGAGATCAGTTTCAAGTCCCATGAAAACCTTCTGAATTGTTTCAAATGTGTACCTCAGCTGTTTTGGGTACTGGAGGTTTAGAGCATAGATCAGCCCAAAGAGGTAAGCCACCGCCGTTGGTAGGTCAGGGAGGTCTTGAAGGACAGTGTGTTCTTCAACGATAACAGCAACGTTCTGGACTCTGGGCGAAGGAGCTGAACTATCATCCTCCAACACGGTTAGGATACCCACAATGATGCCCTGTGTCTGCTCCTCCTCTGGGTCAGTTTCCTTGTGATGACAAACAGGAAATGGTCAACACATCAACTGCAAGCTATTTGTCATTAAAATGCTATGGCTCACACAAAGCTATTACTCTAAAATGATTCAAAATATTGCATAAACAATCATTTCCCATTGTATGTGTTTGACATATTAAACATTTCCATCTACACCAAAAATGCACCCCCCATATTATACAGTATATAATGACACCAATTACACCAGAACGAGGACAGTGGGGAAAAAGTCAAAATCAAGTACAGCATAAATAAAATCAAATAAGAGTTTTTTATTAATGTTTAGGTGATGTATACACGATGTTTAGGCGATGTTTACACGATGTTTACACGATGTTTAGGCGATGTATACACGATGTTTAGGCGATGTTTACACAATGTTTAGGCGATGTTTACACGATGTTTAGGCGATGTATACACGATGTTTAGGCGATGTATACACAATGTTTAGGCGATGTTTACACGATGTTTAGGCGATGTTTAGGCGATGTTTACACGATGTTTAGGCGATGTTCACACGATGTTTACACGATGTTTACACGATGTTTAGGCAATGTATACACGATGTTTAGGCGATGTACACACAATGTATACACGATGTTTAGGCGATGTTCACACGATGTTCACACGATGTTTAGGCGATGTTCACACGATGTTTACACGATGTTTAGGCGATGTTCACACGATGTTTACACGATGTTTAGGCGATGTATACACGATGTTTAGGCGATGTTCACACGATGTTCACACGATGTTTAGGCGATGTTCACACGATGTTTAGGCGATGTTCACACAATGTTTACACGATGTTTAGGCGATGTATACACGATGTTTAGGCGATGTACACACGATGTTTAGGCGATGTATACACGATGTTTAGGGGATGTATACACGATGTTTAGGCGATGTTAACACGATGTTTAGGCGATGTATACACGATGTTTAGGCGATGTATACACGATGTTTAGGCGATGTTCACACGATGTTTAGGCGATATTCACACGATGTTTACACGATGTTTAGGCGATGTTCACACGATGTTTAGGCGATGTATACACGATGTTTAGGCGATGTTCACACGATGTTCACACGATGTTTAGGCGATGTTCACACGATGTTCACACGATGTTTACACGATGTTTAGGCGATGTATACACGATGTTTAGGCGATGTTCACACGATGTTTACACGATGTTCACACGATGTTTAGGGGATGTATACACGATGTTTAGGCGATGTTCACACGATGTTTAGGCGATGTATACGCGATGTTTAGGCGATGTATACACGATGTTTAGGGGATGTATACACGATGTTTAGGCGATGTTCACACGATGTTTACACAATGTTTAGGCGATGTATACACGATGTTTAGGCGATGTATACACGATGTTTAGGCGATGTTCACACGATGTTCACACGATGTTCACACGATGTTTACACGATGTTTAGGCGATGTATACACGATGTTTAGGCGATGTTCACGCGATGTTCACACGATGTTCACACGATGTTTACACGATGTTTAGGCGATGTATACACGATGTTTAGGCGATGTTCACACGATGTTTAGGCGATATTCACACGATGTTTACACGATGTTTAGGCGATGTTCACACGATGTTTAGGGGATGTATACACGATGTTTAGGCGATGTTCACACGATGTTTAGGCGATGTATACACGATGTTTAGGCGATGTATACACGATGTTTAGGCGATGTTCACACGATGTTTACACGATGTTTAGGCGATGTATACACGATGTTTAGGCGATGTTCACACGATGTTTACACGATGTTTAGGCGATGTTCACACGATGTTTACACGATGTTTAGGCGATGTTTACACGATGTTTAGGCGATGTATACACGATGTTTAGGCGATGTTCACACGATGTTTACACGATGTTTAGGCGATGTATACACGATGTTTAGGCGATGTTCACACGATGTTTACACGATGTTTAGGCGATGTATACACGATGTTTAGGCGATGTTCACACGATGTTTACACGATGTTCACACGATGTTTAGGGGATGTATACACGATGTTTAGGCGATGTTCACACGATGTTTAGGCGATGTATACACGATGTTTAGGCGATGTATACACGATGTTTAGGCGATGTTCACACGATGTTTACACGATGTTTAGGCGATGTATACACGATGTTTAGGCGATGTTCACACGATGTTTACACGATGTTTAGGCGATGTTCACACGATGTTTACGCGATGTTTAGGCGATGTTTAGGCGATGTTCACACGATGTTCACACGATGTTTAGGCGATGTTCACACGATGTTTACACGATGTTTAGGCGATGTATACACGATGTTTAGGCGATGTTCACACGATGTTTACACGATGTTTAGGGGATGTATACACGATGTTTAGGCGATGTTCACACGATGTTTAGGCGATGTATACACGATGTTTAGGCGATGTATACACGATGTTTAGGGGATGTATACACAATGTTTAGGCGATGTTCACACGATGTTTAGGCGATGTATACACGATGTTTAGGCGATGTTCACACGATGTTCACACGATGTTTAGGCGATGTTCACACGATGTTTACACGATGTTTAGGCGATGTATACACGATGTTTAGGCGATGTTCACACGATGTTTACACGATGTTCACACAATGTTTAGGGGATGTATACACGATGTTTAGGCGATGTTCACACGATGTTTAGGCGATGTATACACGATGGTTAGGCGATGTATACACGATGTTTAGGCGATGTTCACACGATGTTTACACGATGTTTAGGCGATGTATACACGATGTTTAGGCGATGTTCACACGATGTTTACACGATGTTTAGGCGATGTTCACACGATGTTTACACGATGTTTAGGCGATGTTTACACGATGTTTAGGCGATGTATACACGATGTTTAGGCGATGTTCACACGATGTTCACACGATGTTTAGGCGATGTTCACACGATGTTTACACGATGTTTAGGCGATGTATACACGATGTTTAGGCGATGTTCACACGATGTTTACACGATGTTCACACGATGTTTACACGATGTTTAGGCGATGTATACACGATGTTTAGGCGATGTTCACACGATGTTTAGGCGATGGGTGTATTTTATTAATATGTTTAATAAAAGTATAATAAGCCACTCACAAGACAGGTCCTGAACAGATGCAAGGGAAGGTCTCGGAGATACAAGGGAAGTCCCTTCAAGGCCGCAGTCTGCCGATGTGTTGTGATGTTAGATGTCTGGAACACACACACACACACACACACACACACACACACACACACACACACACACACACACACGTAAATTGCATGTAGAAAGCTCTGAGCAAATATGAAAACATGCTGCCCATGGGAAACTGATATGGTACAACAATTTGGGTTAAACCTATTGAGTACACACCTTAAAAGGAATATCAGCAGATTATACTACTGTATAGCAAGATTTAATGTTGTTGTTTTCTTCTGCATTCAATGACCGTTTTGTAGTTTTATAATTTATGTCCATAATGTCTAGAGAAATGGTATTAAGTCTGAAATTTACCTCATTATCCAGCATTTCCAGCAGTCGATCCATCTCAGGTGGAAAAGCTGTGCTTCTGGCCCGATACATTCTAAGGAGCCCTGGAGTGTGCTGACTAATGGCTGCTCTGAAGTCATCCATTAGGTTCTTGTTGGTGATCCGATGAAACTCTTCCATGATCTGTTGAAAACATTTAGAACCACTTTAAATCTTCAATACAAAGTCAAACACAACATCCCAATATCAGAATCAGAATCAGAATCAGTTTTATTGTCACATCACAGGTTTACAGGGTAAAAAAGTGGGTGAAATTCGTTTTTGTACATAGTTCCCATCGCAACGTTAATTTCCATAGAAAGAAGAGGGGGGGGGGGGGGGAGAAGAAGAGGGGTGGGGGGCACCCTGTTATGCAATATGCATAACAGATGTAAGACTAGAGATTCTTATTTTTCAAAGATTAAATCAGTAACACAACATAACATTCTTTGCTCAGCTGCTTACCTCTGACTGGGAAAACAGAGCAGGCCACCGCTCCTGAACCTCTGACACCATGGGCTGCATCTCCACTATCTCCCTGCGCCTCAGGGAGAAAGTCAGTTCCATCTGTCGCTTTATGAGTGCAACATTTTTATTCTTCTTCTTAAACTCCTCAACCATGGCCAGTCTTTCGTCCTCCAGCGAGTCATCAGTATGGTTATCTGGATGGTCAGGGACATGGTTTATCTCCCCTCTCTTTGGTCTCTTCAAGGAAGGACCTGCACCATCACCTTCTTTGCTCCTTCTTTTGCGGTTAATGCTGACCTCAGCACAGCCTGCCTTACGTAGCTTGGACCTGTAATTCAAAAATTTGTTTTTTAAGCTTAATATCCATGCATCATACCCTGTTTCACCACTTGGTTCTCGTAGGCAGGGGTGTTTAGTGATGAGAGCAGAAGCAATAGACTCAGTCTGGTCTAGTGAAGGATAGGCTTTTACTTCAAACACTGCTTTTGCAATTTTGTCCAGAATGTCAATCAACATATCTCTTGTCAGGATGATAGCTTTCTTGGTCTTCTCATATGCCTCATTGCCTTTGCGTAACTTCAATTCCACATCATAGGAGAAGTCTGGAATGGGGAAAGGGGAAGGCCATTCGGACACACTTCGCATAAAATTCCTGATAAAAGCTGAGGGACTCTGGGGTGACTCTGTGGAGGGCAAACTGGCTGTGTCCAGGGAAGACGAAGAGTCTGATTCTTGCAGGGCAACTTGTACCGGTGGCTCATCCCAAAGAATGTGCAAGATGACACGTTCAGGTGGCAATTCTTGGATATCAAACAGATTACAGGGAATGTTATTAAAGGCTGGGTCCTCAAACTGTAGTGTAAAGCTTCCTTGAAGTTGAAGTTTTTCACGAAGAATGCCTTGCAAATCTTCAACTGATTCAGGTACTTGAGGAAGCACCACTTTACGTGACATTTTTGGTGAGATTTTCACCAGCAGTAATAAACCCTGTGTTAGATGAGAAAAAAGGGGAAAAGAAGACAATTTCCAGAAGATAAAATTAATAAACAAGGCAGTAAGGAGTTTCAGTGAGTCTGCAGGAATAAAGATCTTTTTAAAAATAAATATTAAATAAATGTACAACCATTTTTTAAACAAATCATGTGGTAAGATTTCTGTTGATGTTATCAAATGGGGGTCCACAGGGAGGCCATATTATTATGTCCTGGTACAGTCAGCTCCACAAATATTAGTGGACCCACAGAGACTAGATTTTGTCAGTACTACCTGCAATAAGTCAGAAATGTGCTTCTTCATATACTATTTTAAATGATTAAGTGGTCGTGGTTTAACAGTTTGGAAGAGCATTTAAATATAAGCATCTGATTTGAATGGAAGAAAGAAAATATATGTTTTTCCTATGAAGTGTAATCCATTATCAATTACTTACCATTGTGTGTCCCTTCAATGGAGAAGGCACGCTTTTGGAGTCACCAGCACCTTCCCTCCCACGTGTATGCAGTCAATGGATGATAGCTGTTGAAAGCCTCAGGATCCAGAATCTTGGTGTCTGCATAGATGCTCTCCACAAGCTCATAGGACCTAAAATGTTCCAGGAACCAAGAAGTGAGCTTTTTGCCAACAAAGGCCACTTGTACAGGGTTAACTACTATGGTTACTATTTTGTAGAATTCTGGGGGCCCACAAAAGTGTCCAGCTGACATAATCATGATCTTTGCATATTGGGTACCATGCAAACAAACGTCTTTAGAGAGGGACACAGTTTTAAGGTGTGGATACTGAAAAGACTTTGGCTATCAAAATGGCATCCCATCATCTCCTGATGTTTTGAGGACAGTGTGAGAAGAATATTCTTAAAGTTGTGAACATCATGCACAGTCTTCTTAAGACTCTTCTTCTTGACTCAAACCTCAAAGTCCATGATTCCACCAAAGGACCAAAGCAGTGTATAAGATAAGGATATATTAAGGGTTAGGATGTTCAACAAAGTGGTGCTTTGGGCGCAAGCTAAAATCAGGAAAAGTGTCTATGAGTAGCCTTCTGTGATCAGACAACTTGACCTCCAAGTAGTTCAATATTTTCTCAGATAAAACAGGTGACACAACAATCTCAACAATTTCTTTGAGGTCCATCAATATCTCCCATGCAGGTTCTTGTTCCTGTATGCTATTTCAAATTAAAAGAGGGAGGAATCGTATCAGCGTCCAATTTTCATGGCCATTGCCACGTATAGTGCCCTTTTTTTTAGAAATGGCCTTTAGTTTATTCACCTTCTCTGCGTGACCTTCTCTGAGGGAGATCTTGAAGGACGATGTGTTCTTCAATGATAACAGCAACGTTCTGGACTCTGGGCAAAAGAGCTGAATCATCGCCACAATGATGCCCTGTGTCTGCTCCTCCTCGGTTTCCTTGTGATGACAAACAGGAAATGGTCAACAAATCAACTGCAAGCTATTTGTCATTCAAATGCTATGGCTCACACAAAGCTATTCTAAAATTATTTCAACTATTGCAAAACAAGAATTTCCCATCGTATGTGTTTGACATATTTAACATTTCCATCTCCACCAAAAATGCACCCCCCATATTATACAGTATATGACACCAATTACACCAGAACGAGAACATTGGGGGAAAAAATCTAAATCAAGTACAGCATAAATAAAATCAAAGAAACATGGAGTCTATGTTTAATAAAAGTATAATAAGCCACTCACAAGACAGGTCCTGAACAGCTTCTGATGACAGTCTCTGGGATACAAGGGATGTCTGGAACACACACACACACACACAAAATAATAAATAAAATAAAGCAAAGGAAAAAAGTTATTGAAAGGACACGACCCCCTCACGCATTAGAAGGACAATAACAGTCACCAGAACCAAGGAAGGGTGTTTTCAATGAAAAATTGAGTTTGAAGTTACAATGGGTTTGTATAGGGGGGGTGTCTGATCAAATGAATATCAAATATCTAAATACTGAATCAAGCAACTTAAAAACTGTCTGGGGTTCTATCAAAAGCCAGAGTACACATTAAAATTACCCCAAACATGTTTGAAAGTGAAAAATCCCCTTTTCACCCTCCCTTTTTGTACAGACCTATCCTTTTAAGTTTTAGCAGTACCAAAACTAGTCTGGAAGTACAATTGGGGAAACTGTTACCTTAATGAGCGACTAGGAAATACAATATTGGCTAAATATCAAATATGAATTCAACATTTCATTTTTTTTAGGTTAGCACCTCCTCTTGAAACAGATACTTTAAGAATTCAACCCCCATATGATGCTAGACAGTAAATTCCTTTACATAATTTATCCATGTGTAACCAAATGGACCCTTACAGGAACATTTGGTTCCATTTGTACACTCTAAGGGTTAAATTAACACTGATGATCTTAAATTAACACTCAGGATTAGTGTTACATATCACATTCTTAATGTTAACTGATGATGTACAATGCATGATTATTAATTGACTTCAGTGTTGCATCTATATGGTGAAACGGTATTTATGCTCCATGTTGAGCTGAAAATAGCCGATCTACAAGCTAATAAGTTATAACTTTGTGGATGATCATGTGCCACAAGTGAGCTTGAAGGTCGTCTATTTTCGGCTCGCGACACCACCATACGACGAAGTATAAACCACGCTTGCTATAATTCACATTATATTCCAGTCAGTCATATGACGTTGGTTTGCCTGCGTCACGACCGTCATGGATGAACTTCAACCTGGTGTTTGCACTTTCTCCATTACAACCCGTACATCTACATAAACGTTCAAATTTCAAATATAAAGTGCTTAACTCATGGCCACGGATGTTACAATTGTGTATGGGTCCTCAAAAGTACCTGTATCTTCCTTTTGTTCAATCAACATAAATTTAATCCAATCGGTGGCCATTTTCTCACAGAGTTATAATGTATTAGAGTGCAATACATCTCCCAACCGATAGGGTCACATAGTTGAAAGCATGGCAAAAAAAACGGAAAAATTGGCCACCGATCGGATTAAAATGCTTTTTATTGAACAATATGTAATATACGGGTACTTCTGAGAACCCGTAGATAATTGTAACATCCGTGGCCATGGGGTAATCACTTTATATTTGAAATATGAATGGTTATGTAGATGTACAGGTTGTACATGGAGAAATTGCAAACACCAGGTTGAAGTACATCCATTCATGACAAATCATGTATCACGGCTAATCGATCCGTGCAAAAGTGCACAACAAAATCCAACGCATGCATGGTTTTTATTCCATGATACATACAGGTCTAAATCAAACCAAATGTGTCTATTTTGGACATTTTCAGTTAAATTAAGACTGATAATAGTAGTACAGTGTCCATGTCCATATGGATCAGTTGAAAAACGCATTGAGATGCAGACAGACAGTTTGCTCAATGTTACAGGATTATAGGATTGTCTCTTTACCATAGAAGATTATTACAGTTACATTTGAGCATAAATCGACATAAAACGTTATTTTTCACTGAACCTGGTGCACTGTTTGTCTCCACCGTGGCCTCTCTGTCATGTTGTCCGCTCTGTGGTGTGTGTGTGGGGGGGGAGAGAGTGTGGGGACTAGCCTGCATCATTCATCTCTCTTTAACTGTCGGTAATGCCTGCCTAACTTATTAATGTATTTATCACACCATAAATAGTGACACCATTTTTTAACTTAAATGAAAAGTAGGTTCAAACTTACAGTGAAAGGGATTCAGCTGCTCCAGACAGAGATGTGCATTCAGCTCCAGAGAATAAAATGCAGAATGTGGGCGGAGTTCTTCAATTAACAGAAAGTTGGTATTTGCGCCTTTTTTCAACAAGGACTCATGAGTTAGCAGAACATTTTCTCCTTGTACTGACTCCAAACTGAAACAAGTTACTTTGTAAAACTCACAAAGTGATGTTGCAACATACAACTGGTTAGGTTTGTTGGTCTGACTTAAGTTTTTGCCTCAATGTTAATAATTTATAGTTTAATGTCTTAACAACTTAAAATGACATTTTAGGCCAACATTTTTAAGTTGGTTTTTTTACGGTGTACTTTCACGCATCACTGTCGTACAACGAATTAGGACGCTCATTTTACATAAAAACATACAAAGTTTGAAATAATGGAGGTACAAGGTTTTCGCCCGGCAACAACAAAGCGCAGCTTCAGATTAAGTATACTATTAACCCATTCAATCCGGTAACGCATCTCTTAATTTTTTTTGATTTCTTTGGCTATTCAAAAATAGCAGATATACAAGCTCATAGTGCGGCACCGACTGCCGCGCTATGAGCTTGTAGATCTGCTATTTGTTGAAAAATCATGAAAATGTTTGCAAATCTTTCAGTGTATACTTTTTAGCGAACATTTTTAACTCAAACTGTTTTTTTTTTAAAGTTGCTATATAATCGGTGGTTCTCAAACATTTTTCATGTCAAGGACCCCCAAAATTAGATGTATTTTGCCACGGACCCCCATCTCAAAATATGTTGTTCCAGGGAACCCCAGAAGCAAAGATTTGAGTAAAAAATAATACGCTTTAAAAAAATATATATATATTCAATGATTTGCACAAATGTTCACGATTTATAAAAAATAGCAGATCTACAAGCTCATATAGCGCGGCACTCGGTGCCGCGCTATGAGCTTGTAGATCTGCAATTTTTTAATAGCCAAAGTATAAAATAATGGTTTAAGTGGTTACACAGATGCGTTCCCGGTTTTAATGGGTTAAGTATACTATTAAAGCGGTAGGTATTACCCACTATGGTACCTGGTAATTACCACTTTCCCCAGGGCCCCCTGGGGCCTCCTAGAAGTACCCCTTACCCCCTTCCCCATGGGGGGGGCCCTTCATTTAAAAACACCGGGCGCTTTGATGAGATAAAAGAGAGACCCCCAATCCCCCCCACTCAGCCTCCGTGCTTCATTTTCCACGCCATGGGACTCTCCTTCTAGATTCTCTCCCCACAGCGGAGGCCCTCCCCCACCCGCACTACTACCCTAACCCACGGCCACCATTGGTGGAAAGAGTACTTTTACTCAAGTACTGTGCTTAAAGGACCACGTCACCCTTTAAGCACAGCGGGGGGTGGGGCTTGAACATACTCAGTTCCGGGATGAAGAAAAATGAAAAAGAAAACAACTCCGACATCTACACTTGGAGATCATTTTTTGTACCGAATGAACTGAATGAAAGTAACCAAAAAAAAGAAACAAAACCGAAAAAAACACGCATGCATGCGTGCCCCTTGGTTCTAAAATGCCCTCTGCGTCCTTGATTAGTCCCCACTAACTCATTATAAGATGGTACAGTTTGTGTCTACTCACTCTGTGTCTCATTGGTGCACTTTGGACAGTTAAGAAACCTGACTATCAGTGACATTATCAATGTCATTGATTGGTATAATGGGCAGAAGCGTAGGACAATGCGGGCAACTGCCCACATAGTTGAGCCCTTGCCCCCTGCTGAAAAACGTACTGAAACATAATAATAATAATAATAATAATAATAATAATAATAATAATAATAATAATAATAACCCTGACGTATCTGCTTAACGATACTGTAGATGGACGGGCACTCAGGCAGCAAGTCACCTTCCCCCAACAACTCCTCCAAACGCGTCCATTCTGTTGGAGCATCACAAAGTGCATGCATATTTCTGTTCAGAGCCGTGGTGATTAATCACTCATTGCTTAAAAGTTTTTTTCAGAAAAAATCAAAAACTGATCCAAAACAAAACTATATGATATTTCTTAATCATTTCACCCAAAATGTTTATAACAAATTATGATTATTAACATAACATTTGCACTGTCTGTCAGTTATGTAACATAAGAGATTTAAATAGGTTTAAAATAGGATTAAACCTGACGTAGGCCAAATGATTTACTGATTTGCTCCAGAATGTTTTTGTTTTTTTTGGCCTAAGTCACACTAGGGAGATTATACTAAAAGGGGAGGGCATGATCCTTTTCAATTAGGAGATTTTACCAGAGGTGGCCAGTGTCATGAGGAGCTGACTTAGGCAAAAATATATTTTTCCTCAAAAAATGACTTAGGCCATTAGTTTAGGAAGGTGAGTGTCCTCTATAACTAAAATGTAAAATTAAAAACAATATTGTATTTATTTTAAAAATAGTTAATCTTTCTGTGTGGAGTTTGCATGTTCTCCCCGTGTCTCCTAGGGTAGGTACCCTCACAAAAACATGTAGTAATCCTGGTCACTATACTGCCTCCCCCTGGTCAGCCGGGGAGCCTGATGGAGGGGAAGGGAACTGGTTGGAATAACGTGTTCCTTCCACGCGCTACGTCCAACCAGGGAAACTCTCCCCTGTCGGGTGACAAGAAGGTCAGTTGGCTCTCATGCATTGAAGGAGGCATGAGCTCGGCCCTGGCCTCCCTAGGTTGGCAGAGGGAAGGTAGTGCCCAGGATTACATAGACAATTGGCACTGGGTGTAAAAAAATAGGGTTACAAAATCGTGGGATAAAAATTTAAAGTAAAAAACCTGTAGGCCTAGAAGGCACAGAGGTGTTCCACATAAAAGCGTCCCACATGGCTGTTATAATTTGACCCTCCTGGTGCGTGTGTGCGTGTGTGCGTGTGTGTGTGTGTGTGTGTGTGTGTGTGTGTGTGTGTGTGTGTGTGCATGCATGTGTGTTACTATACTTGTGAGGACCAAATGTCCCCACAAGTATAGTAGAATTCGAGAAATAGACATGTAAACATTGTGAAAATTTTCCTGGTCATCACCAGTGAAAATATTGTTTTGTGGTTTTAAAAAA
This sequence comes from Gymnoscopelus braueri, assembly GCF_963280865.1. Taxonomy (NCBI): domain Eukaryota; kingdom Metazoa; phylum Chordata; class Actinopteri; order Myctophiformes; family Myctophidae; genus Gymnoscopelus; species Gymnoscopelus braueri. The sequence goes on from NC_137613.1 coordinate 52,572,619, forward strand.
AAATGTTTAGAGATGGTTTAGGGCCCAAACCATCTCTAAACACTTTTTTTAACCACAAAACATTCCCTATTTTATACCCAGTTGTGTGGCGATGTCACACATGAAAAACAGCCGCTTTACAACACGTTGTGACTTGTGAGCTTGTAGGTCTGCTATTTTTCAGCTATTCGGCTATTTTCAGCCGTTTTCAATGCCGTCCTAAAATGTTTATGTCCTCACAAGTATAGTAAACCTGTGTGTGTGTGTGTGTGTGTGTGTGTGTGTGTGTGTGTGTGTGTGTGTGTGTGTGTGTGTGTGTGTGTGTGTGTGTGTGTGTGTGTGTGTGTGTGTGTGTGTGTGTGTGTGTGTGTGTGTGTGTGTGTGAGAGGGGCTTGGGGGGGCTGTCAGACCTGCTGGGGGTATCAGGGGGTAAAGTTTGCAGCGTTCACATATTTTGCCCCTTCAACAAAGTTCCTCAATGTGTAGCTTGTAGCAGTGGTTCTCAAAGTGGGGTCTTTTGACTCGATTTGTGTAATGTTTGGACAAAATCTGTTGTAATGTAAAAAAAAAAAATGTTTTGCAAAAATCTAACTCCTGGTGGCGCTATAAATAATAAAAAAAAATCTTGGCCTCTAGGGAGGGTGTGTGCAAAGTTTCACACTGATCGGTCCAATGGTGCCGGAGATTACGGACGGACAGACTGACGGAGACAATAAAGAATTTGTGAACATTGGTCATTCACAATTAATATTGTACTGTCGGTATGTTCTGATGCCAATATCTTTGTACTTTCACTAAAAAATTTAATAAGGGCCTTTTACTTTAAAAAACTCTGAGTACTTCTTTGACGTGTTGCAAGCCTCCATCTCGCCGACAGACAGAACCCATCCATCCCTGCTCCTTCTCCCCGGAGAGCTCCATCTATTGACATTTCCATGATTAGAGCCAATAAGTACTTGTCATCTAATCCCATAATAAGTACAGACGGAGAGACAAGAGTCTTCACTTGATTGCACAAAAGCTTTCCTAAACACGCTGCCTGCCAATGGTTTGAAGCAGTACTCACATCTGTTACTTAAGTACAAGTAGAAATACCACGATGTAGAAATACTCTGTTACAAGGAAAAGTCCTGTGTTCAAAATTTGACTTGAGTAAAAGCAAAACATTTTTGGCATCAATATATAATATATACAGGTAGCCTACTTCAAGTACCAGAGTAAGACTGTTTTTGAATAGCCAAACTATAGAGCTTTATTGGTTGATGTATGTTTTGTAATAAAAAGTGTAATATTTGCTTCGTAGTAGTAGTGGAGTAGAAGTGTAAAGCACTGAAAAACATACTCAAGTAAAGTAAAAGTACTTCAAAACTGTACTTAAAGTACAGTACTTGAGTGAATGTACTTAGTTGCTTTCCACCAGTGATTACAGTAAACGTTGAAGCCGAACAGGCTGTCAGTTGGATCAGCTTCTATTATTCATAAGTTCTGGGAATTCCATCTCCCATTTCATCACGAGCACAAACTACCGTTCCACCTCACAATACATTACATTACATTACATTACATTACATTACAGTCATTTAGCAGACGCTTTTATCCAAAGCGACTTACAATAAGTGCATTCAACATAGTACAACTACAATACAACTACAGTGATACAGTATGTTCCCAGAGGGGTTTATGCATATCGTCACTGTCAGGTATACACGTCCAAAACCATTCATTTTATATTATTTTAAAAACCTTTTGAAATAGTGAAAATAGTAACGTGTCGTGGCGACACATTGTGAGCTTGTAGACACTGTGTGCTATGGGGCGGCAGTGGCCGGGTAGAATGAACTGGAAACCGCAAGGTTCCCAGTTCAATCCCGGGCTTGGGCGCTCCCCCAGAGTTAGTGTCGAAGTGTCCTTGAGTGTCCTTGAGCTCCCGATGAGCAAGTTGGTGCCTTGTATGGTTTCCCCCGCCATCGGTGTATGAATGTGTGTGTGAATGGGTGAATGTAAAGCACAATCTATGTGAAGCGCTTTGGATAAAAGCGCTATGCACCATTTACCATACACACACACACACACACACAGACGCCCAGTGGTGGAAAGTAACTAAGAGCATTTACTAAAGTACAATCTTGAGGTATTTGTACTTTACTTGAGTATTTCCAATTTCCAATACTTTTACTCAACTACATCTCGGATCCAAATATTGTACTTTTACTCCACTATGTGTATTTGAAAACTTTAGTTACTAGTTACTTTGTAGATTTAGATTATTATTACAAAACATACATTAACCACTTCAGCCCTATACATGTACATTTCGGCCATTTGAAAATAGCCGATCTACAAGCTCACAATGCGACGCATTGTGAGTTTGCATTGCATAAAGCTTTGTGAGCTTGCGTTGCATAAACGCAAGGTGTGCGCGACACGTGGAAAGATGCGCAAGACCATGAATCCACACTTTTGCATTGACAAAGCATTGGCAGATTCTGCCCCATAGGTAAAATAAAAGTGTGATGTGACCGTGCCCTAACAGAGTATTTCTATATTGCATTATTGATACTTTTACTCAAGTAAAAAATGTGAGAACTTTTTCCACCACTGGTTGGTGCATGTATGTAACAGAGTGGTTCACTACCTCAGCCTGATGGCGTGAAACTCTAATATCTCCCCCGAGCGATGGGGATATCCCTTTGGCTTAGTGGTTAAGATTTGGCTTTCCACCAGTGTTGCCAGATATTATAATTTCCCCGCAAGATTCTATTTGAAAATAGCCGATCACAACGTGTCGCGATGCGACGCGTTGAGAGCTTGTAGATCTGCTATTTTCAAATAGCTGATGTATATGTTAAAGTGCTCATGTGGCCCATAGTCGCTTCTTTTGGGCTGGTTTTCCTAGACCGGGTTGCTTGTTTCTCTCACAGAATCTGGCAACACTGCTTTCCACGCGGGAGAACAGGGTTCGAATCCCGGGCGTTACACACACACACCATAAGACTGAACTGTACAGAAAGACGCCCACATACAGGATCGAGTTGAGATGAAAATCCTCTGCAGGGATTCCTCTGCTCGTATCTGTTTTTTAGATACCGCTATCCGTCATTCCTTTAAGTACGGGCCATGACGCAATAGCATTGATGTGGTTTATGTATCAAAATGTGATTCCATGTGGTTTACAGATCAGGTAAAAACAGTAGGACAGAAGTCCAGCACAAAGCAGCCATTGTGTCATCTTTGTGGGTATTTTTTTAACGTGCTACCATAGCAACACCTGTTCCTACCATTAAACTTTTTTTGTCTGGATGTGATTGATTGACTGGCTGACCACTCCTGCGTCCAACATTATGCGGTCACTATTGGGCAAAATAGCCGATCTACAAGCTCACACCACGTTGTGATGTGACGCTCAGTGGTTTAAAGTACATTTACTCAAGTACTGCAGTACTTCAGTACACTTTTGAGGATTTCTTACTTTACTTGAGTATTTCAAATTTCCAATACTTTTACTTCTACTCCACTACATCTCAGAGGCAAATATTGTACTTTTACTCCACTACAATTATTTTTAAACTTTAGTTACTTTGTAGGTTTAGATTATTATTACTAAACATACATTAACCACTTAAGGTCTATATATATATGTGCTGAAAATGCTATTTTCAAAAGAGTTTTTATCCATTTTGAACTCATTTTACACAATGAGTCCTTTCTACTTTCGGTACTTTAAGCACATTTTGATACCAATACTTTTGTACTTTCACTCAAGTAAATTTTGAATTCCGGACTTTTACTTGTAACAGAGTCTACATTGCAGTATCGATACTTTTACTTAAGTAAAACATTTGAGTACTTTTTCCACCACTGGTGACGCGTTGTGAGCTTGTAGATCGTCTAAAGAAAAAAATGGGTGACGTAAATTGTTTGTGATGAGATTTGGTGTAGAGGGAAATACTCCTTAGAAATGCAGAGCCTGAGTCTAGTTCAAGGTTCACTTCATTATATGATATCTTCTGAACAGTGATCAGTGTACAGAACAGCTGTGCAAGAATTAATCAAACTTAATCATTTTCTTTTCTTTGCTTTTTTTTATATATAAAATAATCGATTAATAATCGTCCCTATTTTGGACATGTCATTAAAGGCATACATTCCCCCAAAAATCTCAAAAGATAGTGAAAATAGGCACAACTCACAACTCACCTCACATTGCAATGCGCTGTGAGGTTGGAGATCTGCATTTTCACTAGTATTGCACGGTACTGTTGTGTGACAAAGTATAAAGTAGGCGTTATTCGACAAAAATACAATTGAATTCATTGATTAATTTGATTAATCTAATATGTAATCGATAGAATAATCACTAACAAAATAATCAATAGTTTGCATAGCCCTATACCGAATGCTGCCTTCTTTTGTCTTCTTGAAGTCCAATTCTATGAAGTCACAAAATGACCCGAGATTCACTTATAACTATATAATCCAGCACTGCCCCTCCCCTCCCTGCTGTGCTGTGTGCTGTCTCAGGCCAGGGCTGACCAGCTGTGATTATACTCTTTGACAGGTTGACTCACATATCACTGGTGGACAAAGTATAATAGGCCTACCTTGCTAAACTAATGGCCTAAGTCATTTTTTGAGGAAAATGTTATTTTTGCCTAAGTCAGCTCTTCATGACACTGGCCACCTCTGGTAAAATCGCCCATCTCCTAATTGAAAAGGATCATGCTGTACCCTCCCCTTTTAGTATAATGGCCTAACTCCCTAGTGTGACTTAGGCCAAAATAGGCCTTGGTTTTGTGACTTAGTTAAAAACGTAACTGTTTTAACTATAACTGTTTTGGGTGAAATGATTAAGAAATATGAAAAACAAAAAAAAATTACTTGGACCATTCGTTTAGCAAGGTGACGATACTCAAGTTAAGAATTCAAAAGTACAAATTAAAGTACAGTTTCTTTTTTCATATTTATGCATTGCTCTTAAGAAAATATTTAAACAACTTTCATAAATGCTCAATAATAGTGAAAATAGCAGATCTACAGGCTCACAACACATCACAGTGTGACGCGTTGTGAGCTTGTAGATCTGCTATTTTCACTATATTTCAAATAGAGCTTAAGTGAATATAATATATTTTTTGTAAGTTTAGGACCCAAGAGTCCATTCTTAGAAATGTAGTGGAGTCAAAAGTACGATATTTCTATTTGAAATGTAGCATAGTGAATGTGAAATAAATAAATAAATATAATTAAAAAAACGACATAACCACTTAAATCCTTGCAGTCTTCGAGAACTGAGCTTGGGATCTCGAGCTTGAGTTCGCCCCAAAATAGCCGATCTACAAGTTCTGCAAGGCCACGTAGTGTGGGCTTGTAGAGCTGCTATGTTTGGCAAATGTTCCCCACCGGAATATGGATGCTGGGGTTCAAGTGGTTGAGTACAGTACTCAAGCAAATGTACTTTGGTTGATGTCCACCACTGGCCAGGGCTGACCAGCTGTGATTATGCTCTTGACAGGTTGGCTCCCATTCTATCCTGAAGAGCCAAGTTCAATGGTTGGATTCACCTCGGACCAAAAGACTAAACCATACAACATGTATAGTGGAATGTGCTGTCTGTCACGGCTGCATCTGACACTGGAATGTATCTCCCAATGGTGCTAGAAGTACTGTGACTTGTTTTACTTAAAGGCGTAGTTCACCCAAAAAATGACTTATTTTCTATCAATTTCACACCTCATGAAGCCTTGAATTCATGGCGATTTTGTGTTTTTTTGTCGCATTCCTAAGCCAATAATTTGATCCCCGGAGACTCAAAGTCTTCTACCGAGTCTCCTATTGAAGGATGTCCCGGTCATCAAATTATTGGCTTGTACCAAAAAATCTCCATGAATTCAAGCCTTCATGGGGTGTGAAATTGATAGAAAATAAGATTTTGTTTGGGTGAACTACTCCTTTAAGTGGTTAATGTATGTGAAAATCTTTCCGCCAGTGGCCAAGTTCAGTCACTGTAACGTCGGATTCGCCTCCAACCAAATGTAAACAACATAAAATACATTTATTGTTGCTGTCGGGCAGAAACTCTCCATATTCATGTGTTTTTTTTTGCGCCCTACTCGATCATACTACAGTGTCACACAAAAGCACAGTGGTGGAAGGAGTAGGCTACTCGATTTTGGAAGCCCATTTTTTACACCCAGTGCCAATTGTCTATGTAATCCTGGGCACTACCTTCCCTCTGCCAACCTAGGGAGGCCAGGGCCGAGCTCATGCCTCCTTCAATGCATGAGAGCCAACTGACCTTCTTGTCACCTGACAGGGGAGAGTTTCCCTGGTTGGACGTAGCGCGTGGAAGGAACACGTTATTCCAACCAGTTCCTTTCCCCTCCATCAGGAGCCCAGCTGGGAGGCAGTATAGTGACCAGGATTACTGCATGTTTTTGTGAGGGTACCTACCCTAGGAGACACGGGGAGAACATGCAAACTCCACACAGAAAGGCCTTTTCGCCAACCCCACCTAGGGTATGGGCACTGATGACGGAATCGAACCCAGGACCCTAGATTTTATTTGTTAACGAAATTGTCAACATATTTAGTCATAGTTACGTCATCATAGCTTTGTTTTTGTCTCCGCCAGAGGTGGAGAGTATGTTTTCGTTCTTGTCCTTCAGTGTGTGTCCCCGTCTCAGCCAAGCTAACATTGGTCAAGCTTCACGTGACACGTGACAATATGTTGTCACCAATGCTTTTGATTGGCTAGCATGACGAAATAAAAACCTATAAATAGGTGTGTCACTTCAAAAAATCAAACATATGTTTTGAAGTGAGCTTCCATCAGCCAAGCTAACATTGGTCAAGTGACACGTGACAATATGTAATATAAATAGGTAAGACAAGATTAATCAGGAACAGTACTGGCGGAGACCTGTGCTCCGAGGAGCACATTTTCTAGTTTTTTTGTTTTTTATTTTGTTTGCGTCAAAAGCCGCCGGCTGGAAACGCCCCCGTGGTGCCCCCCGCACCCGATGGATTGATGCCATCACCAGGGACCTACACCATTTGGGCCTGTCGCTGGCAGAAGCTGAGCCCCTAGCACTGGACCGACCCAAATGGAGAAGATTGCTGAAGCTGATTGGCTCTACGCATGGCGTCGCCGCCGAGCAAGAGACCTGATGATGATGAGTCACCTATTATAAATAAAATGTATAATAATAATAATAATAATAATAATAATAATAATAATAATGATAATAATAATAATAATAATAATAATAATAATAATAATAATTATAATAATAATACAAATAATAGTCTTTATTGTCCCACAGGGATAATCAGCTTCACAGACTTTTCAACATAAAAAACATTTATTAAAAAAAAACACATAACAATATAGCACAAAACAGCATAACACCAACACAATACACAAAGTCCCCAGGTTTGTTCAGTGCAGCAATGGCTGAATGGACAAAACTCCTACTAAAACAAACCTGTTTGCCCTTTCAAAGTTCTGTGCCTTCCTCAGATGCCATAGAGTGTAAAGTGACGATTGAGGGGAAGACCGGCGTCATTTGCTATTGTGAGCGCCAAACATGTGACGGCTTTATCGCTCATATCAGACAGGGTGGGTGTGGGAAGGCCGAGAATACACCTGAAAAGTTTGTTGCGTGTTAGACATGGACAATATGTTGAAGAAACATGAGAAACAATACGTTGAATAATGCTTTTGTACAGTAATTGGAGGTGAGGGGTGACAGACAATGATCTTAACATACACGATAACATGAAGTCTTTGCTGAGAACGTGGGAACGATGCCTGTTGGGAACGCATGCCCCGCCGCTTATGCAATACACTGTCAGAGTACTTACAGCGACAGCAACACTGTGCCACACATGTACAGATAAGACAGCCGACCTCTTTACACTTCCCCTGATCTTTCCCCGTAAAGTCATGTTCTTCGCCCCATTGTTGTGCCTGATTTGTCTCTTTGTCTCCACTGATTGTCACCCAGGTGTGACACCATTTCACACCTGGCAAATGCCCCCCCACCCCCTTACTCTCATGACAAGGCTTGGACTTCCCACTGACTTCCCACTGAAGTACCAATGGCAGACCCTTTGAAATTGTCATATGTCTTATCTGTACCTGTTGTCAAAGTACTTACGCAATACACAGCTGTACCTGTTGACAGAGTTAGCCTACTTATGCAATACGTAAGTAAAGTAAGTAAAGAATAGGTTTCAAGATACTGATCACCACCTACAAGGCCCTCAACAACCAGGCTCTCTGAACGCTCACAAAGCATCGCGATGCGACGTGTTGTGCGCTTGTAGATCTGCTATTTTCAAATAGCCAATGCAGCCAGATCTGCAATCTTATCTGAATGACTGTTAAAGCAGTTTGTTTAAATCAGTTTAAAAATGATATATTTTCACAGGGATTATTTATTAGTGTGTTAGATATACATTTGGGTTAGGGGGGCGACAAGACAACGATCTTAACATACATGATAACATGAAGTCTTTGCTGAGAACGTGGGAACGATGCCTGTTGGGAACGCACGCCCGCCGCTTATGCAATACACACGTTGTGTACCATGCTGTCAGAGTACTTAACGTCTCTGTCGGGTGGAAACCTCATATGTCCAAAACTGTTTCTTTTCAGGAGTTCAAATTAAAAAAACGGCAGGAGTAGCAGATCGACTTGTAGATCTGCTTCATTTGATGGTTTTGTGTGACGCTGTAGTGTGATCAAGTAGGGCGTTAATTTACAAAAAAACACAAAAGGTTAAAATATGCAATACACGTTGTACAGATAAAACAGCCGACCTCTTGACACTTCCCTAATCTTTCCCCGTGAAGTAATTTCCCCCCCCCCGCATTGTCGTAAAAGTACTAAAAAAGTAAGTAAGTAGCAGTATAGACAATTGGAAATACTCCAGTAAAGTAAAAGTAAGTCAGTAAAATTGTAAAATTGTACTTAAGTACAGTACTTGAGTAAATGTACTCTACACCACCGGGCGTTAATTTACCAAAAAAACACAAAAGGTTAGAATATGCAATACACGTTGTTCAGATAAGACAGCCGGCCTCTTGACACCTAATCCTAAGGTGACACCATTACACACCTGGCAAATCCCCCCCCCCTTACTCTCTTGACTAGGCTTAGACTTCCCACTGAAGTGCCAATGGCAGACCCTTTGAAATTGTCATTATGTCTTATCTGTACCTGTTGTCAAAGTACTTACGCAATACACAGCTGTACCTGTTGACAGAGTTAGCCTACTTATGCAATACGTACGTAAAGTAAAGCAAGTAAAGAATAGGTTTCAAGATACTGATCACCTGGCCCTCAACAACCAGGCTCTCTGAACTCCTCCTTCCCTGGGACACAGACAGACAGACAGACAGACAGACAGACAGACAGACAGACAGACAGACAGACAGACAGACAGACAGACAGACAGACAGACAGACAGACAGACAGACAGACAGACAGACAGACAGACTGTGTGCATTTATAGATAAGGTAACGCCAGTGGTGGAAAAAGTACTCAAATGTTTTACTACTAAGTAAGAGTATCAATACTATCTACTATCTATCTACAATGTAGAAGTACTCTGTTACAGGTAAAAGTCTGGAATTCAAAATTGACTCGAGTAAAAGCTTTATATTTATATCTGCAATAGCAACTAATCTCAACTCAAATAATTGTAGTGGAGTAAAAGTACAATATTTTCTTCTGAGATGTAGTGGTGTAGAAGTAAAAGTATTGAACATTGGAAGTCCTCCAATAAAGTAAAAGTACCTCAAAATTGTACTTAAGTACAGTACTTGAGTAAATATACTTAGTTACTTTACACCACTGGGTATCACACAAATCCACAAGGATGGTTTATACAAAAGTAAAAAAAGAAAAAAGATAAATTCAAATAAATGATCTCACACAGGGAACTTATCCTACAGGCCAAGATTTTTGTTTACACTTCTAAGTGCTCTTAAATTAGTAATTAATTGTTTTGCTTTGTCTAAGCTGATCTTTTGAGAAGCATCTGGATGTGAAAGATCCCTTTGGAAGACTGTTGAGTTCATAAAGTCACACATTGGAGACCTCACATGCTGATTATGATGTTGGATGTAGAGACATCACATATTCATTGTGTGTGAACATTTAGGCCTACCAGTGACATCATCGACGGGGCTTCCAAGCTAAAACAAACTACAGCCTTTATTTTCCAGGGAAGTTAGCTTGCTGAAATAGAACCCAATGTTCTTGCATTAACTATCTGACTGGAATGAATGAATTAATTCATCCGTCTACCGTCCCCTTGCCAGCGAAAACAGCGATTTTACTGTACCTAAAATCCTTGAATATACTCTGTGGCCTCCGTCCTCACGGAGATCGGCTCATTAGACGCACGGGGGTGCCGTAGTATAGTAACAAAAAAAATGTCCGTCGCGATCCTCCATTCCTGAGCTAAGCTATGGCCAGTTGAATGTGTCTTGTTTTTTTTTTAAACAGCAGAAAAGAAATGTTACCATTATAAATCCTTTAACATGAAAGGTGCCTTGCTTGTTTTTGTGATCATGTGATTTCTGGGTGTACTCTTCTTCGGTCTTCTCGTCAAATCTATTTCTTGCCAGTGTGGGCGTTTGGACAAAATCTTGTCAAATCTCTTCCTTGCCAGTGTGGGCGTTTGGACAAAATCTCGCCAAATCTCTTTCTTGCCAGGGTGGGCGTTTGGACAAAATCTCGCCAAATCTCTTCCTTGCCAGTATGGGCGTTTGAACAAAATCTCACCAAATCTAGTGTGGGCGTTTGGACAAAATCTCGTCAAATATGATATATTTATATATGATGTGCTATTTTCTGCAAAAGCCTTCCCCACTATACGGATGCTGGTTACTGAGTACTTCTTTGACACCACTGGCCATTCACGGTCTCTATACTTTGGCCTCATGTGAGAACTTCCTTCCTGGCCAGGAGCTAATGCAGCGACGTGTCTGTCTAACGTTACTACAGGACCAGACCACTGACCAGGGGCCCGGCTCTGAACCTGTTTTGTAAGCGTATATCCGCGGGGCGGCTGCCATTGTGTTTGACTGCTGTTTCTTGTGTGTACTGTGTGTGTGTGTGTGTGTGTGTGTGTGTGTGTGTGTGTGTGTGTGTGTGTGTGTGTGTGTGTGTGTGTGTGTGTGTGTGTGTGTGTGAGTGTGTGTGTGAGCCTGGGAGGGACAATGAGAAGCCTGGGAACTAGAAACGGTGCAGCTAGAGCCACTATAGTGGAAACCCTAGAGCCCATGGCTGCTCCCGTGTCACTCTGGCACTAGCCTGGTCTGTGTCATTATAGTACATTATAATGTAGTGAGAGCGCTGTAAAGGGGGCTATACCACAAGACTTCAAAACAAAGGTCTCATGGGGCAGGTTAAAACAACACAACGTCAATAAGAAGTTCTTATGGGCGGTCTCAGAGCTTTCAGTGGTCACCCCCAGCACACCTGGATGCAGTGGTGTAAAGTAACTAAGTATGTTTATTCAATACTGTACTTAAGTGAAGTGTTGAGGTATTTTTACTTTACTGTAGTATATCCAATTTTTCTACTCCACTACATCTCGGAGGCAAATATTGTACTTTTACTCCATGAGTATAAAGATCTATTTTTGGAAAGATCTTTATACTCATCCGTGAGTAATGCAAAAATATTGTCCACTGATTTTAGCCTTTATTTTACCAGGCAGGACTGATGCTGCAGCCTCAAGCAGCTCGTCCTGAATGCGGTGGGCGGTGGCGGCCGTTTAAGCGTCCTCGCGTCGATGAGTTTGCTCTGGACAAACTTTTTCTTTTTACGCCGGTGCCATTGCTGTCTCTCTGCTGTCTCAAGAGTCAAAAATGAATCAAGAGAACGAGGCCAGGACATTGTGTGTGTGGTGTTTATATTGTGTGCTTATGTCATGACGTAGAAAACCGGTTCTGTGAATAAGGGACACAGACTCCAGTGTGAAAAGGGATTCTTCTGAGGATACACATTGGCTCAAAAGACTCAACATCCTCCAGACACGCAGGACGTGGAGAGAGAATGGATGTGTATTAAGCTGTTTGTCGGCCTTAAGTATAGGGGGCGATATTCATAGTGAAAATACACAAAAAGCTGTCTGGCGGAGGGAAGGCACAGTGTATCCGAGGTAAGGCACAGGCCCTACTGTGCCTACAGTGCGTCCGCCCCTGGACCCAGGGCTCATATCGTCAGGCAGAAACCTTGTATCTCCATATGTCTGCCTTTGACGTCCCTACTACATGGAATTCTTTGCCACTGTTAATGACCAAACTGACACAGAAATCACTATTCAAAAAGCTAATAAAGAAACACCAGGGAAAATATTTGCTGTAGGATGCAAGCTTGCAATTTTCTGTATTTTAGAATCATTTTGTGACTGAAAACGGTTAAGTGTGTCTCTGGGTTTTATAAATATTGAACCAATGACAAGTATTAAAGGGATAAATCACTCTCAAACATGTTTGGGGTTATTTCAACGTCTACCCTGGCTTTTGTTAGCACCCGAAAAACAAACAGTTTTTGAGTTGCTTGTTTCAGTTTGTAGATATTTGATATTGATACACGCCCCCTTCCCCCCTTCCTTCCCATTGTAACTTCAAACTCAATTTGAATCATGATAGATTCATCGGAAACACCCGTCCTTGGTTCTGGTGACTGATATTGTCCTTATGATGCGTGAGGGGCCGTGTTTTTCCAATAATTTTTTATAATTTTGGGTGAAAATACATATATTTGGAGGGCAGTATGAGTCACCAGAACCAAGGATGCGTGTTTTCAACGAATCTAATATGGTTAAAATAAAGTTTGAAGTTACAGGTTTGTACAGGAAGGGGGCGTGCCTGATAAAATGAATATCAAATATCTAGATACTGAATCAAGCAGCAACTGGGTGCTTACAAAAGCCTAAGTAAAAAAAAAAAAATAATGGATCCCCATCTGAACTTTGAATCCCACATCAAACACATTTGCAAAACTTCATTCTTTCACCTCCGTAACATTTCAAAACTCCGCCCCACACTCACACCAGCAGATTCAGAGAAACTTGTCCACGCCTTCGTCTCCTCCAGGCTGGACTTCTCATCGGGATCCCTAGCAAGAGCCTTCAAAGGCTCCAGTATATTCAAAACAGCGCGGCTAGGATCCTGATGAGAGTGCGTAAACATGAACACATCACACCCATCCTCCGTTCACTCCACTGGCTTCCCGTCTGCTTCAGAATCCACTACAAGGTATCCCTTCTGACACATCAGTGCATCCACGGCAACGCTCCTTCCTACCTCAAGGAATTAGTCCCCCTACAACCCTCAACCCGCAACACCCGCTCTTCAAACACATACCTCCTCAAAACCCACAAGGCAAAGCTTCGTACCATGGGCGACCGGGCTTTCTGCTCGGTCGCCCCCGAACTGTGGAACGCCCTCCCTGTCCACCTGAGAGCTCCACAGTCAGTTGATTGTTTTAAGAGAGGACTAAAGACCTACCTTTTTAGCAAAGCATTTTTATAGCTGGTTTTATGCCCCCATGTTTTTAATGTTTTTAATTCTTGTTTTCTTCTAGTTTCCTAGTTATTGTTTTCTTTTACTGGTGTGATGTTTCTGTTTTTATGCAATTGCCTTCTGTAGCACTTTGAGATTTCCTGTAAATGAAAAGTGCGTTACAAATAAAATCTATTATTATTATTATTATTATTAAGTAGATGTTACAATGACCCCAGACATGTGTGAAAGTGAAATATCCCTTTAACAAGCGCTTGTGACTAAATGATAACTACATTGGATCCATTGGAAGAGAAGTTATTTTTAACATTTTAAAAAGATAAATTAGAATCAGAATCAGGTTCTGATTTTGATTCAGATTCAGATTTTGGACATACAAGCTTTCCTTGTAGCAGAAGGCGGTGAAAACGTGAGATCGTGTTACTGGAAGTCTTAACATTTGTCACACAGTATTTTGACGGATCTAAAGTTCAACGACACATGCACTCAAGAGCCAACTGTATAAGGGGCACGGTGGCGCAGTCGGTAGCGCTGTCGCCTCACAGCTAGAAGGTCCTGGGTTCGATTCCCGCCGGGGACGCTGTGGGCACTGGCGGCGTGTCTTCTCCTCCGCGTCATCAGCGCCCATACCCTAGGTGGGGTTGACGAAAGGGCCTACTCTGTGTGGAGTTTGCATGTTCTCCCCGTGTCTCCTAGGGTAGTTAATACCCTCACAAAAACATGTAGTAATCCTGGTCACTATACCGCCTCCCCCATGACAGCCGGGGCGCCTGATGGAGGGGAAGGGAACTGGTTGGAATAACGTGTTCCTTCCACGCGCTACGTCCAACCAGGGAAACTCCCCCCTGTCAGGTGACAAGAAGGTCAGTTGGCTCTCATGCCTGAAGGAAGCATG
>NC_137613.1:52592041-52659541 GCF_963280865.1 Gymnoscopelus braueri
GTATTGCTTTAAGTAACCATATCAATACTGCTATGTAGAAGTACTCTGTTACAAGTAAAAGTCCGGAATTCAAAATTTACTTGAGTAAAAGAACAAAGTATTCTTATCAAAATGTACTTAAAGTACCAAAAGTAGAAGGTACTCAGAATGCAGAATGTCCCATTTCACAAGTTTTCAAATGTATAAAAATCTTTTGAAAATAGACGATCTACAAGCTCACAATGCGATGCGATGCATTGTGAGTTTGCAGATCTGCTATTTTGAAATGGCCGAAATGTATATAAGACTGAAGTGGTTAATGTATGTTTTGTAATAATAATCAAAATCCCCTTAAGGACCCCTGGGGGTCCCGGGACCCCACATTGAAAACCAGTGGTGTATACCACCTGCTACTGTGACTTAACTCTATGTATGTACTGGGGGCGGCCATAGCTGAATGGGTAGCAGAAGGTCCCAGGTTCAATTTCCGGCCCCGGCACTGAGCATTGTGAGCTTGTAGATCGGCTATTTTCAAATGGTCAAAATGTATATAGGGCTTAAGTGATTAATGTATGTTTTGTAATAATAATCAAAATCTACAAAGTAACTATAACTAAAGTTTTCAAATAATTGTAGTGGATTAAAAGTACAATATTTGACTCTGAGATGTAGTGGAGTAGAAGTAAAAGTACTGAAAATTGGAAATACTAATATAGTAAAGTAAAAAATACCTCAACATTGTACTTAAGTACAGTACTTGAGTACATGTACTTTAGTTACTTTACACCACTGCTGTGTACCATGACTGAACCATAGCACACGGGTTGGTCTCCCTTGTGGGAATCAACATTTCGTATTATTATATTTTTGATAACCTGGAAATATTCCGAATATTTCCATACAAAAAGAATCACGTATTGTTGACTTCTATTGCTCTTCACAGATTGATTAATTGATCTACTTCATTACATCTCAGAGACTAATATTGTACTTTTACTCCACTACAATTATTGGAACATTTTAGTTACTACTTACTTTGTAGATTTTTATTATTATTACAAAACATGCATTAACCGTTTAATACATCCCTACGTATATACTTTTGAAAATAGCCGATCTACAAGCTCACGCCTTCGCTTTGCGACAAGTTGTGATCTGCTATTTTCAAAAGATTTCTGTACATTTGAACACTTGTGAAATGGGACATTCTGCATAATGAGTACTTTTACTTTTGGTACTTTCAGTACATTTTGATACCAATACTTTTGTACTTTTACTCAAGTTAATTTAGAATTCCGGACTTTTACTTGTAAGGGCGCGCTCTCACCAAAAGTTGGCTGGCCGCTGTTAAACGCAGGTTGTGCGCGGCCAGTTTTTTGCAGCCAGCGGATTCTAAAAAACGGGAGTGACGCGCCTGTCACTCACTTTCAGGAGCCTCCCCGTAGCCCGCACCGCCTGCTGCCTTGAGCACCATGTTGCTTCCTGAGTCTTGGGACGGTCCGCCTTCGACTCACCCGATTGAACAGAGAGGGGAAATCAGCTCCTGCCTCCAGCAGTTTTATGCTTCCAATAGACAAGTCGCGTAGAGCAGATAAACGCAAGGTCTCCGCGACTAGCGGAAAAATCTGCTCTTGCGTGAATCAACGCATTTGCATTGACAATGCATTGGCAGATTCTGCAAACAGCGGCCAGCCAACTCTTGGTGGGAGCGCGCCCTAACAGAGTATTCCTATATTGCAGTATTGATACTTTTACTTAAGTAAAAACGTTTAGTACTTTTTCCACCACAGATAGATAGATAGATAGAGAGAGAGAGAGAGAGAGAGAGAGAGAGAGAGAGAGAGAGAGAGAGACAGAGACAGAGAGAGACAGAGAGAGAGAGAGAGAGAGAGAGAGAGAGAGAGATAGATAGATAGATAGATAGATAGATAGATAGATAGATAGATAGATAGATAGATAGATAGATAGATAGATAGATAGATATCTCTATTGTGAGCTTCACAAAAGGCTATACAGAATGGTTGGGTGTGGGTTGAGTTTGTGCCGGTGGGACAAACTATGTGCCTCGTCGTTGTTTGTATGTTTTTGGGGTTAAGCGCGCGGGGCCAGTGTTTCCGCTGGCGTACAAACATCTCATCCAGTTTGTTAAGCATGGGGTTCGGAGCGTAATGACAGTGTTTGTGCATAAACAGTGCATTTTATATCACAGCACAAAGACTCAACACCGTCAAAGTTTCACCGTTTGAATGCGAGAGCTGTTATTTTTTCCTTCTGCGTTTATGGTTAGATATGCACTGGAATTATATACTGCCAAATTCTCACAATAGTTGAAAACAATTACAATGCAGGCATTTAGCAGACACTCTTATCCAGAGCGACTTACAGGAGTTCAGATCAAAATAAGAACAAGCGCATGCATAAACATACATTAACCACTTAAGCCCGATTTTATACTTCAGCTTTTTTCTTTTTTTATAGATCGGCTATTTCTGAAAGATGTTAAAATATCTTGTCTCTCTGGCATAAAATCTTTTTCACATGGGGGTCCGCAGCCAAATTCATATCAATCAGGGAGTCCCTGACACAGTGGTGTAAAGTAACTAAGTACATTCACTCAAGTACTGTACTTAAGTACAATTTTGGGGTATTTTTTACTTTACTTCAGTTTTCAGTACTTTTACTTCTACTCCAGTACATCTGAGAGGCAAATGTTATACTTTTACTCCACTACAATTCTTTGAAAACTTAAGTTAATAAGTTACTTTGTAGATTTTGATTGTTATTATATTGCAGTATTGATACTTTTACTTAAGTAAAACATTTAAGTACTTTTTCCACCACTGCCCTGACATGAAATAGTTGGAAAAATCACTCTTCCGGAGGAACGGAGAAATCTCACCCCAAGCGAGATCTGAAAAGCTCAGAGAGCGTGTGTGGACACTTTCTAGAATTTCACAAGACAGTGACGCTAGAATATGGAGGCATAACATAGCCTGAAAGTGTCTTAGATACCATGAAATTCACCAGCTTTTATTTTCTTTTGTTTTGGGGCCAAAGCGAGTGGTGGAGTACTGTACTTGAGTACCAATTTGAGGTCTTGAGTATTTCCAATTTCAAATACTTTTACTTCTACTCCTCTACATCTCAGATGCAAATATTGTATACTTTTACTACACTACAATTATTTGAAAACTTCAGTTACTAGTCACTTTGCAGATATAAATTATTACATTATAAAACATACATTAACAATTTTTTTTCCCGCGATTTTTGTTTTTAATTGTTTTCACCCGGTGCCAATTTCCTAAGTGATCCTGGGCGCTACACCTGCCCTACACCAGCGCTACACCAGTCCCCTTCAGCCTAGGGAGGCCAGGGCCGAGCTCATGCTTCCTTCAATGCATGAGAGCCAACTGACCTTCTTGTCACCTGACAGGGGGGAGTTTCCCTGGTAGGACGTAGCGCGTGGAAGGACACGTTATTCCAACCAGTTCGTACATTAACCACTTTAGCCCTATTTCATACCTAGGCTATTTGAAAATAGCCGATCTATAAGCTCACAACGCGTCGCATCGTGACGCGTTGTGAGCTTGTAGATCTGCTATTTTCAAACATTTTAGTACTTTTACTTTTGATACTTTAAGTACATTTTGATACCAATACTTTTGTACTTTTACTCAAGTCAATTTTGAATTCCGGACTTTTTAAATTGCAGTATCGATACTGTTACTTAAGTAAAACATTTGAGTACTTTTTACACCACTGGCCAAAGCTAAAGCCGATAAAGCAACTTAATTGTGCTTCAGTGTCAGTAATATGTCGCTCAGCCGCGGTATCCTCCACTAGCTCCCTTGATGCCTGCATTGAAGGTAGTTTAAAAAGTGAGCATAAAATGATCTGTCAAAACTGTATATAGATCCTTTATCTGTGTCGTTGCTGTCGGGCAGAAACCTCCTATCTCCACACTGACTTTTTGTGATTTTTTTTGTAAATTAATGCCCTACTTGCCCACACAATGCGTCACACACAAAGCATCAAAAGTAGCAGATCTACAAGCTCAAAGCTTGTAGATCTGCTACTTTTGATCCTTTTGAATTTGAATCCTGAAAAGAACCAGTTTTGGACATATGAGGTTTCCACCCGACAGAGACGCTAAGTTAGT
This sequence comes from Gymnoscopelus braueri, assembly GCF_963280865.1. Classification (NCBI taxonomy): domain Eukaryota; kingdom Metazoa; phylum Chordata; class Actinopteri; order Myctophiformes; family Myctophidae; genus Gymnoscopelus; species Gymnoscopelus braueri. The sequence continues at coordinate 52,596,183 of NC_137613.1, forward strand.
GACGAATTCTCGATCCAGCAGGCATTGGATCAATTAGAACGGCATAAACAGTGGTTCACTGTACCACTGGGCACAGTACATGTGGACACCATTCAATCCGGGAACGCATCTCTGTCATTTTAAGATTTCCGAGTGCAGCGCTATGAGCTTGTAGATCAGCAATTATTTTTTAAGAAATCGTGAAAATGTGTGCAAATCTTTGAATATATATATATATATATATATATATATATATATATTTTTTTTTTTACTCAAATCTTTGCTTCTGGGGTCCCTGGAACAAAATCTTTTCAGATTTCAGATTCGGATTCCATGGCTAAATAAAAATCATTTTGTGAGGTCCTTGATATGAAAAGTTTGAGCACCACTGTTAAAAAAAAGAAGTTAGGGTTTAGAAGATATTTGCAGAATCCCCAGAAGCAGTAAGATTTGAGTTACAAATGTTCGCTTTAAAAAACTATATATATATTCAAAGGTTTTCACAAATGTTCACGTTTTTTCAATGCCAAAGACATCTTAAATGACACAGATTTGTTCCCGGTCTTAATCGATTAAGTAATGAAAGATCATCTCGCCTCTATATACATCAAACCAAATGAAAAACATTTGTGCTCCCTTCCTAGCACCCGACCGAGCATCGTGCTTCAGCGCTCTCGGCATCAGCCGTTTTTTGGCGCAGCGCCCTGCGGCGCTTCAAGCTGACATCACATGGTTTCAACTATGGAGAGGTGCCCCGGGTCATTCGGTCCTCCTGGTTGTCTCTGACTACCCGGTCATTTATGACCCCGACGTTGAATCGTTAAGCCATGTTTACGTTGTTTTCAGCTCAGCTATTTGTGCTAATAACACAGATGACATGATGTATGGCAACGGTTGGATCGGTTCGAACGTCGCGGGCAGGGCTTAATTTGTGCCGGATCCTGCCTCGTGCATTCTGGGACCTGTAGAAGGTGTTCTGTTCCATTTATTTTTGGATATTTATTATTAATTTAGTTAGTTGCAGTCTTGCAGAGGACTCTGCAAATAATGCAAAGGCCCTGCTTCCCCCTCATGTCAAAGTAGTTGTCAATGTTTACAACTTGATGAGTGATCAGGTACACGTGTGTTCTCTCTTTCCTTTCCAAGTTTGATGTCAGTAAACAAACAGTAATGACTTTTAGTCGGGTTATAATCAATTACAAATTAAGCACTGGTTGCGGGTGTCAATAAACGTGTTGCACTGCTACGTGTTGTGAGCATAGACTGTATAAAAAAAGGATGGACAAAGTGACGCCCCCAGACTCTACAGACCGTACATTAAGCCTATTTTTAAACGATTTCAAATCCGCCATCTTTAAAGGGATACTTCACTTTCACATAAAATAAACATTAAAAATATATATTAAAAAAAAATGAAAGAAGTTATGGCAAAATAAAGGCCCCCTCACACATTAGTAGGACACTCTAATGCGTGAGGGGGCCATGAATTTTCCATTACTTTTTTCATTTATTTTTAATATATTAAGTATCCCTTTAATAAATACCAAAAAGCAACCGGAAATCAATCGCTAAATGAATGCTATTGGTTGGGTATAGCTTTTCAATCAAGAGCGGGGGCAGGGAATAAAGGCAATTGGTTGTGCAGCTTGTCAATCAAATCATCCCGCCCCTCCTAGACCTAGAGCATACCCTACTTTATCATCAATTTTTAAATAAATAGGACCATAATTTACCAAAACGCATATCATGATGATAGAAAGATGACTTTAAACTAGCAACTGGAAGCATATAGTATTTATGATTATGTTTATTAAGGTAATAAAATCAAGTCTAAAGTCAAAAACCCACCCACTTGAATAGAGAAAAAATATTTCTGACACCAGCGGGGGTAAAACAGCAAAACTACAGGCCATTCATGTGAACTGTCACTTCCTACTCAATTTCAAAGCAGGACACTGGGCCCTTGGTTGTGAGCTTGTATAGATGGATGTGGTTAATGTAAAAAAAAACTAAACAAAGTTCCTATCACAAAAATAAAATGGTGGCCCCCATGTAGTAATTCTGAGGCCGGACCCCCTGTTAAAGAAAGGTCATTTCGACAACTGGAACACACATCAGCCATGGCGAACGAGCAACAAATCCCGTCCAAATCCCGCCCGTACACAGGCGACCCTGTTAAAATGTAGATGCGCTCCCCCACTTCTAAAAGTAGCACCGCACCCCCCTGGTTAAGAGTCACTGGTGTATCTGTCTCCATATACTGTAGCTGTCATTTATTTATTTTCCTTTCACCCTTCCATATCTGTGAATGGGCTTACTGGGGCTTGTGGGACTCACCAAAGTCAGGAAATACCATTGCGGTGGGCATTGGGCTCTCCTTAGCAAGCCCCTGGCTGGGGATCAGGCCCCACGGCTTGGAGGCAGGAGGCCCCTAGGGGCCTCTCTCTCTCTCTCTCCTATACTGCACAGGGAATCTGCCCAGAAGAGGAAATAGGTCCACTAATGTACCTACTGATCTCCTACTGCTAGAGCTGATCAAAGAGAGAGAGAGAGAGAGAGAGAGAGAGAGAGAGAGAGAGAGAGAACCGAATACCTCTCTTTTTTCATTTTTTATTTTTTTTTGCTCCCAGAAAGGAACTAGGTCTCAGGCATTCCTGGCATTGCCATTGGCTAGCTAACAATCCCAACTCTATGCAAGTGAGTGGGAGCAGTGAATGGGTGCACTGTGTGTGTGTGTGTGTGTGTGTGTGTGTGTGTGTGTGTGTGTGTGTGTGTGTGTGTGTGTGTGTGTGTGTGTGTGTGTGTGTGTGTGTGTGTGTGTGTGTGTGTGTGTGTGTGTGTGTGTGTGTGTGCAGGGAGTGTGGCCAGCGGTCCTGCCCTGCCCAGAGCGCTCACAGCCAGCGGTGTACAGAGTACTCAACCCCTACTACTTGAGTCAAAGAGTATTCATTGCAGTCGGGGCAGAAACCTCTCATCTCCATATTCTAACTTTTTTGTGTTCTTTTTTTCTCGTAACTTAACGCCCTACTTGATCACACTACAGCGTCACTCAAAAGTAGCAAAAGTAGCGGATCTGCAAGCTCGAAGCTTCGAGCTTGCAGATCTACTTTTGCTACTTTTGAATGTGAATCTTGGACATATGAGGTTTCCACCCGACAGAGACAATATACTCCAGATGAAATAGTGCTATCAAATTTGTACTTGTGTTAAAGTACTGGAGTGCTTGCTTAAAAACAAGCTTTTTTTTCCTTGAGTATATATTTTTGAATATCAATGCATTGTTGTATTGAAATTGAGACACCCCCCCCCCCCCTCCTCCAAAAAAACAAAAAAGACATTTGACTTAAGTGGTTTATTCATAATGTATGTAAGTATTAGTCAAATTTACAATATTTGTCTTTGAAATGTTGTTGAGTGAAAGTCATTAACGTAAATATTTAACCTCCCCCCAAAGAAAACATTAACAAAAACAGAACAGAACATAAAGTAGGACCTTACACAATAAAGGATGGCTTCAAAGGAACTTTAAATCTACCAACTACTTTAGATATTATTATTTTAAACGACATAATGGAGTAATTCCTTAGCAAAACGTAGGTGGCAAGTGCTACGACATCAATTACATATTGTATTACACACCACGTACGTGCTTGTTATCTTTAAACACCACATATAGCATGTGAAACCATTTTTCGAGTATTCAGAAATAAACAAAAGTACAAACACTCAAAAAAATATACATACGTATTAGGCAGCAATTTAAATCGATTAAAATTGTGTCGTGAACCTGGTTTTGTGATTCGAATCGTATCGTGAGTTGAGTGAATCGTTACATGCCTGCCGTTACATGCCTGGTACGTATAAGTATAGGTAAATGTACTTAGTTACTATCAGTGGTGTAAAGTAACTAAGTACATGTACTCAAGTACTGTACTTAAGTACAATTTTGAGGTGTTTTTACTTTGCTGAAGTATTTCTAATTTTCAATACTTTTACTTCTACTCCACTACATCTCAGAGGCAAATATTTTACTTTTACTCCACTACAATTATTGAATAACTTTAGTTACCAGTTACTTTGTAGATTTGTATTATCATTATAACATACATTAACCACCTCAGCCCTATATAGACTTCGGCCATTTGAAAATAGCCGATCTACAAGCTCACAATTGTGAGCTTGTAGATCGGCTATTTTCATAAAACTGAACACACATAATGCTAAACCCTACAATACCTTCGCAAGATGACTCTTTGCCATCAAATCTCTTAACTGTTCACACAATGGAACTTGTGTTTTCATTTTGTACACACAGCCATATTTTCAAATGACACACACATACCATTCCTTACAGTACACACAACTAAGCATATGCTGCACACTACCAAGCATTTACAGCACACTGCAGGGCAAAATTGAAAACACAATCATAGAAATGGAACACACCATATGAATGACAATGACTCTGGAGAATGAGCAATTTCTCCTTTTGTAAAATGACTCAGTGTAGGCCTACTACTAGTCAAACATAAAACAGAACACAAATATGCAGCCAAAAAAGTTGTATTTCTCTACATGATTTAGGCATCAAGCCTCCGGTTCATGTCTGGCCAGAGAGCCTCATCCACATCACAGGCAATGTTCTCCCAAGCAGCGTTGGAAGAAACACCTCGAGTGGCACATGAAGCCTCCTCCATGGCCTGGAGCAGTGGAACCCGGCTCTGTGGGTTCATATACCTTCCACCTCCAAGCGATTAGTAGGCCTACATGAAGTGAAGGGTGTTGTGAATTGTGCCGAATTTCCGCTTTTTGTGTGTTAACAATTGTGAGAAACTGTAACAGAGTATTTCTACATTGCCGTATTCATACTTTTACTTAAGTAAAACATGTGAGTACTTTTTCCACCACTGCGTATAAGTACTCGAGGTAAATGTACTTAGTTACTATGCAGCAGTACTCACATCCCTGCAGGGCCCCGGTCTAGCCTGCCCCTCCCCCCCCCCTCCCCATGCAGCTGCTAAGCCAAATACAGCACTGTCTGAGACTCTACTGTTGAAGCCACACCGCCGCAGAAAACACACTCCAGAAAATAAACAAGAGCCCCGGCCGGGCCGGCCGGCTGGCCCCCGCGGCGGGGCCCTCGGCCCGAGGACGGCAAATATTTGATCAATAACGACGTAGAGGGAGAGAGAGAGAGATGAATACTATACGGATGTTGAGGAGAGAGAGGAGAGAGCGAGAGAGAGAGAGAAAGAGGGAGGGAGGGAGGGAGGGGGGGGAGGGAGAGAGAGAGAGAGAGAGAGAGAGAGACACAGACAGACAGACAGACAGACAGACAGACACACACACACATAGAGAGACACACACAGACACAGAGAGAGAGAGACAGAGACAGAGACAGAGACAGAGACAGAGACAGAGACAGAGACAGAGAGACACACACACACACACACACACACACACACACACACACACACACACACACACACACACACACACACACACACACACACACACACACACACACACACACACACACAGAGAGAGACACAGAGAGAGAGAGAGAGAGAGCGAGAGCGAGAAAGAGAGAGAGAGCAAGAGAGAGAGAGAGAGAGAAAGAAAGCATACAGTCAGATGTGTACAGCTGAAATGTTATCTCTATGAATGGACTCTGCTGGGCAGAAGCCTTTTATATCCATATTTTAACTCTTTCTGTTTTTTTCCCGTAAAGTAACGTCCTATTGATCATACCATTGCGTCACACAAAAGTAGCACTAGTAGCAAATCTGCATGCTTGAAAATCAGTTTACTTTTATTTATTACTTAAAGGGATATTTCACTTTCAAAAAAACTTTTGGTCATTTTATCATCTACTCAGGCCTTTGTGAACCCCCCAGACAGTTTTTAAGTTGCTTGATTCATTGTTTAGATATTTGATATTCATTTTATCAGACACGCCCCCTTCCTATACAAACCCATTGTAACTTCAAACTTCATTTTAACCATGTTAGATTCATAAAAAACACCCGTCCTTGGTTCTGGTGACTCATCCATTCCTGCCCTCCTAATGCGTGAGGGGGCCGTGTTTTTTCAATTACTTTTTTCATTTATTTTAAATATTTTTTTGGAAAATGAAAAAAAATAAATACAATACAAATTTTAAATAAAATAAATGAAAAAAGTAATCGGAAAAACACGGCCCCGTCACGCATTAGGAGGGCAGGGTGAGTCACCAGAACCAAGGACGGGTGTTTTTGATGAATCTAACATGGTTAAAATGGAGTTTGAAGTTACAATGGGTTTGTATAGGAAGGGGGCGTGTCTGATAAAATGAATATCAAATATCTAAATAATGAATCAAGCAACTTAAAAACTGTCTGGGGGGTTCACAAAGGCGTAGATGATAAAATGACCAAAAGTTTTTTTGAAAGTGAAATATCCCTTTAAGTAAATCTATCAATACTGCAATGTAGAAATACTCTGTTACAAGTAAAAGTCTGCTAATTCAAAATTGACTCGAGTAAATAAAGTACAAAAGTATTGGCATCAAAATGTACTAAAGTACCTAAAGCAAAAAAGTACTAATTATGCAGAAGGTCCCATTCCACAAGTTTTTCAAATGTATAACAATCTTTCGAAAATAGCAGATCTACAAGCTCGAGCTTGTAGATCGGCTATTTTCAAATGGCCGAAATGTATATACAGTAGGGCTGAAGTGGTTAATGTATGTTTTGTAATAATAATCAAAACTTACAAAGTAACTAGTAACTACAGTTTTCAAATAATTGTAGTGGAGTAAAAGTACAGTATTTACCTCTGAGATGTAGCGGAGCAGAAGTAAAAGTACTGAAAACTGGAAATACTCCAGTAAAGTAAAAAATACCTCAAAATCTTACTTAACTCATATGGTGCCATTGACGTGTTTGACGTTTTACCGCAATGGTGGAACTGCTGCTCCATTCTCTTCTTGGTTAACTTAATACTTAATACTACTGAAAAGGCTGTATCTCGGCTCCTGTGTACTTTTTTTTTTTTACTATGTATTTTTGTCCCAGACATGTTATTTTGAAAGGCAGACAATTAATGTCAACGAGGTCGGGATGACCTTGTTGACATATGTTGTGAAACAACCACACAGTGAAGCCCTCAGTGATTAGCAACCATCAGGGGATCGATCATACTGGAGATAAATATTCTGTGACTACTTGAAAAGGTAAGAAAAATCGAAAAATCTCTGGCACTGGGCAAACAGCCAGAAATAAGTCTGGCACTGAGTTAAGTACAGCGCTTGGGTAAATGTACTTAGTTACTTTACACCGCTGTGTTGGACATATGAGGTTTCCACCCGACAGAGAAAATATATATTTTTTCCACTATGGATGACATCCATATCCAGAAAACCAATTTCCCCCACTTTGTGATGAATGTGGAAACCTCATCCACCTGGAGCCCTCATGGAACACTTACATATCCCCTCGCTCTGAAACCGAGACGCAAGATATTCTCCCCCCAAATAAGGCTGATTGAAGATCATTCATCATTCTGACAGCATGTGTCAGAACAGAGAGGGTTAGTTGAAGTTCCCAGAAAAAGGAAAAAGGTATCCTCGAGCAAGCGAGGGAAAACCGCAAAATAAGCCACAAAATAAGAGTAAAGACATGTCTCTGGCATGATGAGACGCAATGAGGAGAATACAGGACTTTCACTTGTAACAAAAGGTTTTTTCTTACATTGCATTATTGTGCACACTGGGCATTGTGTGCTTGTAGATCTGCAATTTTCTGCAAATGGTCCCACCCAGAATATTGATACTATAGAGTTCAAGTGGTAAAAAAAATGATTTAAAAAAAAGTGCTCCTCGGAACACAGGTCTCCGCCAGGTCAGGTAGGTTATTGTGGCCTCCTGGTGGCGCTATAATAGGCCAATGTGAAAAAGGTGGCATTTCTTCTTAGGCCTTTCACGGCAATTGGCATCCAGCTAGTGTGTGTGCACAGTTTCACAGCGACCGGAACAGTGCCGGAGATTAGCTGTTCACAGACAGACTGTCAGGATCTGTGTCTCTGAATATTATGTAGTATCGTTCCTATTGTTCTCGTACTTTTATTATGTAGTGATGTCCTAGTGTTTCCTGTCTGCCCTAGTGTTTGCTACCTGTCTTGTCTCTCCTCCCTGTGACTACTCGTTTCTCCACCTGTGTCCTGTTAGTCTCCCAGCCAATCCCTGTGTTGATTGTCTTTGAGTTTCACCTGTGTCTAGTTTAGTCTGTCTATTTAAGCCCTGTGTTTGTGAGTGTTCCCTTGTCAGGTTATAGCCATTGTTACAGTGCTCCTATCTGTGTCTGTCTTGCTGTAAACCTGTTAAGTATTAATAAATACATTGCATTAGACTTCCTGCCTGCATTGGTCTGCTTCTGGGTCCTCACCTGCCTTGCATCGTGACAGTATAACCTGACCAACATGGACCCAGCAGAACTGCAGGAGATCGACGAAGACCTACTAGCAATTACTAGTTATGTAGATGCAGTTAAGAAAACCACCTGTGTTTGGGAGCAGGAGACGGCTCTTAGGTCGGCACTTAAAGAGGTTTTTTGCTTTATGAAGAAGAGACCAGACCTAGCAAGATTGGTGGATGGAACGGCAAGAGAACTAACCTCCATTTTAGCATCCTTGCTATCCAACAACCATCTGCGGCCTGTCACCCCCGTTTCCCCTGCATCCCAGCCTGCTCTCCTGTCAGCTACTCCCCGGCCTGCAAGCCTCCAGCTGGCTTGTGACCAGCCTGCTCCAGTTAGGCTTGGGTTCATGAGTCTTGAACCCACCTGCCCTCCTGACCCTGTGCTTCCTGAACCAACCTGTCTTGGGTCTACCAGGAGAAGGCGTGGTCGCCATCGCTCCCGCTTCCAACAGTGCAACTGGCTGCCCAGCGTCCAGGAGCCCTCACCGCCCAGCACCGCAGAGGCTTCGCCGCCGCAGCTCAGCGCAGCAGAGGCTTCGCCGCCGCAGCTCAGCGCCGCAGAGGCTTCGACGCCGCAGCTCATCGCAGCAGAGGCTTCGCCGCCGCAGCTCAGCGCCGCAGAGGCTTCGCCGGCGCAGCTCAGCGCCGCAGAGGCTTCGCCACCGCAGCTCATCGCAGCAGAGGCTTCGCCGCCGCAGCTCAGCGCCGCAGAGGCTTCGTCGCCGCAGCTCAGCGCCGCAGAGGCCCCGCCGCCGCAGCTCAGCGCCGCAGAGGCCCCGCCGCCGCAGCTCAGCGACGCAGAGGCTTCGCCGCCGCAGCTCGCCGTCACTGAGGCTCCGCTACAGCCTTCTGCTCCACCTGAACCCTCGTCAGCCGTCTTCAACCTGTCTGAACGTTCTCCTGAACCCCTGCCGGCTTTCCCAGCTGACAACGCTTCTGAACATTGTAGGCCTCAGTTTCCCCAGACTGGTACCTTTCCCCGGGCCCCTCTGTTCAGTTTGTCCGCCTGTTTGGCTGTCTGTCAGTTAGTTTGTTTGTCTCTTGGTTTGTCTCAGTTTGTGCCTGTCTGTATGTCTGTGTGCTTTTCTGTGTGTCTTCCTACCTGCTTTTCTGTGTGATTCCTTGTCTTGCCCTGCCCCAAGCCAATCAGTGCTTTCTTTGTCCTGCCCAAAGCCAGTCCAGTGTTTTGTCCGAACTTTTCCTACCAGTCCAATGTTAAGTTCTGTGTCCCTCCTTTCCGACTCCCCTCCACCCACCTTGTTTGGTGTTTTGACAATGTTTTTTTTTGGATGTCTGGAATCCATCCCTTGAGGGGGGGTACTGTCAGGATCTGTCTTGTACTTTTATTATGTAGTAATGTCCTAGTGTTTCCTGTTTAGCCTAGTTAGTGTTTCCTGTCTTGTCTCTCCTCCCTGTGATTACTTGTTCTCCACCTGTGTCCTGTTAGTCTCCCAGCCAATCCCTGTGTTGATTGTAGTTATGTTTCACCTGTGTCTTGTTAGTCTGTGTCTATTTAAACCTCCCTGTGTTCAGTGTTCCCTTGTCAGATTATAGTTGTTGTCATGTTGTGTCCTGCCCTGTATGTCCTGCTGTATTGACAACTTATATTGAGAGTTTGTTAATAAATCATCATTGAACATCAATCTGCCTGCCTGCCTGCCTGGTTCTGCGCCTGGGTCCAAACACTTGTCTCACATCGTGACACAGACACACACACACACACACGGACACACGGACGGACAGGGTGCAAAACATAATCTTGGCCATGCCTTTCGGCCTGTCGGAGACAATAATAAAGTTTCTATCACACAAAAATGTGGCGATCCCCCTTGTAGTAATTATGAGGACCCCCTATAGGGGTCCTGGACCCCCCTGTTGTAGGGTTGAAGGGGTTAAGTCCAAAATGTGAGTACGCTCTTCCACCACTGATAAAGAGGTGTCTGGCAGGGATAACAACAGATGAGTCACAATACGGAGTGTTTGGATATCAGGGAACAAGGGATCATTCCAAGAAACAGTATACAGAAGGGATTACTGTGCTGTTATGTCTCTGCTAAGCTGGCTGACTCATAGTGTACAACAGTGCTATTTGTTAGAGTTCAGTGCATGGTTATGAAATGAAATGAAATGAAAAGGACCATGCCTTTTTCATGTCATAGACCAGTGGTGGAAAAAGTACTCAAATGTTTTACTTAAGTAAAAGTATCAATACTGCAATGTAGAAGTACTCTGTTACAAGTAAAAGTCCGGAATTCAAAATTGACTTGAGTAAAAGTACAAAAGAATGGTATCAAAAAGTACCAAATGTACCAAAAGTAAAAGTACTAAATTGTTTGAAAATAGCCTAGGTATAAAATAGGGCTGAAGTGGTTAATGTAGGCTATGTTCTATAATGTAATAATGTATATCTGCAAAGTAACTAGTGTTATGACCTGGCTCATAGGCCATAACAAAAAGGAGGAAGACACAGCTTTTAAAAGTGCACAAAGCAATATATTTACTTACATTATAAACAATATCTTAAATTCAACATAGCCTATAACCAAGAATAATATGAGATGTGTTAATCAGTGTCAGTAGTGTCAGCAAATGTATGGATGTAGTGTAAATGTAGTGTGGGGTGTTGAATGGTGCAAACTCAAACAAAGACTAAACTAAACACAGTGTTACTGCCATCAGGGAAAGAGAGAGAGACTGAGTGTGGCCACACCCAGCCTTTTATAGGGCATACTGGGGAACACTGGCCAGGTGCTCCCAATGCACTTGAACCTACAGGCCCTGTGAAAGACACCAAAGACAAGAGTACACAAGACAACACAGGACCTGGTAAGCCAGGCTACAGGGCCGTGACACCCTCCCCCTACAAAGCGAGGTCCCTTATAAGGGTCCGAGATAAACTAGCAGCCAAAATACCCAAAATATAAACATGGAAAACAAATATTACAACCAAAATAACCCAAATATAATCATACTAACAAGAAGTCATAATTGAGACGAAAAAAGTGTGACAAAGTACTTGCTTCAAATAACCTCCGGTCTAACCAATTCCATCCTAGCATACCAGCCCCCCCCCCCCCCCTCAGCAACCAAGATTATACCTAGGATTCGTGGAGCCTTTAAGAGGAGACGGACGGGAATCCAAAAGCCAGATCAGACAGAAAAGACCAGGAGTTAAGACAAAACACAGATCACATTGTCCAACATGTAAGGCACCCTACAGAGAGCATTTGCCACTACATTCACGATCCCCAAGTTAATAGCTACAATGTCCAGTCAATTTTATTTCACAAGGCTGACCCAAAACATTCGGGCGGAGGCTCGCCCCCCCAACCGAGAATGCGCGCGCAAAGCCCCACCCGGACAATCCAGTCTCGTCCGAGACCAACCCCCCTCCCCAACCGACCCATATATCAGAAGGAAAGAGGGAAACAGACACTGTCTCCAAGCCATTCCGGCCCGGTGAGACAAATCTCATACTTTGACAGGATCGAACCATATCTACTCCTACCAGCCATCTACAGCCTGGCAGAGAGACGACACTCTGCCTCCCAGCTGCACCGGCCTGGTGAAGACTACTCCTGCCGTTCAAATTCTGTACTACACTCCACTATTAAAGCGTCCACACATGGAGCTCTCCCAAAGTCAGCTACATCAGCCATCCTTTATCTAGATACTGATAATACTGGACCAAACTAATTGCCATTAGCAACAAGGGTAAAGAAATTAGGACAGGTGACCTCTTTAAATATCATCAAAACACTTCATTCATTAGCCTATACCATATCTTACTATATATTAAAAACACATTTTTAACCCAAACCAAATTCCCGCAGGAACCAATGCTCTCTCAACAACAGTGTGCGCTGCAAGACAAGGTAAAGTGCTGACAGTGAGTCTAGGACAATTATCAAGCCCCAACAAGGTGAGCATGTTCCCCCCTGACTTAGCTACCTAACCAAAACTAACCTAACACAACTTGCCCTGGTCTTCAGTGGCCCTCCCGAGTCCCCCTTACCGACTGGGCATCTCGGTGGTACCACCCTATCCCAGCTTGTGTGGGACAGAATCTAACAAAACCCAATCAACAAAAAAAAAAAAAACACAGCGAGTCCCACAGGGGGAAACGCTGCTAACCTACGTGGGGAACACCACTCAACCAACAGAGTAGGACACACCTGTCAACATATTTACCCTGACCTCTCAGCATCACACCAAATCAATGATTATCCAAGCCTGATGACAACACACAACACAATATATGAAATACCACCAACTTGAAGTAACCAACAACAAAAACACTAAATTGCCGTGCACTTCCTCCAAAGACTGTGACAAGCCTAAACAATCTAGGCTCCAAAACAAAACAGGAAATCACTACATTACCTGCTCCAAAAATGTCACAGCCAAAACCATCTAAATGTACTTTGTTAACGCAAGTTCTATAGTATCGACGAGCCCCCATTTTGTTATGACCTGGCTCATAGGCCATAACAAAAAGGAGGAAGACACAGCTTTTAAAAGTGCACAAAGCAATATATTTATTTACAATATAAACAATATCTTAAATTCAACATATAACCAAGAATAATATGAGATGTGTTAATCAGTGTCAGTAGTGTCAGCAAATGTATGGATGTAGCGTAAACGTAGTGTGGGGTGTTGAATGGTACAAACAAAGACTAAACTAAACACAGTGTTGCTGCCATCAGGGAAAGAGAGAGAGACTGAGTGTGGCCACACCCAGCCTTTTATAGGGCATACTGGGGAACACTGGCCAGGTGCTCCCAATGCACTTGATTGGCACCCCAATTCCCCAACCTACAGGCCCTGTGAAAGACACCAAAGACAAGAGTACACAAGACAACACAGGACCTGGTAAGCCAGGCTACAGGGCCGTGACACTAGCAACTAAAGTTTTCAAATAATTGTAGTGGAGTAAAAGTATAATATCTGCCTCTGAAATGCAGTGGAGTAGAAGTAAAAGTACTGAAGATTGGAAGTACTCCAGTGAAGTAAAAATACCTAAAAATTGTACTTAAGTACAATACTTGAGTAAATGTACTTAGTTACTTTACACCACTGCAAGGACCCCCTAACAAAAAAGGGGTTTGTGCCCCCAGGAGGCAAAAACAAAAATATATATCTCTTACTTACTATCTTTTTCTTTTACGGGTTATTTTACGGGTTCCCAGATTGAAGACCCCTAAACTATTATGTATTTGGCGGCGGACCCCATCTGTAAATGTTTTGTGCCGGGGATCCCCCATACAAGATTTGTGTTGTTAACACTTTTTCACTTTTTGTCAAGATTTGTCTTTGAAAATAGCAGATCTACAAGCTCAGAAGAGCTTGTAAAATAGTAAAATAAATGGTAAATGGTGCATTTGTATAGCGCTTTTATCCAAAGCGCTTTACATAGATTGTGAATTACATTCACCCATTCACACACACATTCACACACCGATGGCAGAGGAAACCATGCAAGGCACCAACCTGCTCATCGGGAGCAATTGGTGGTTCAGCATCTCGCTCAAGGACACATCGACACTAACTCTGAGGGAGTCCGGGATCAAACTAGGGACCTCACGGTTCCCGTCCGGCCACTCTACCCCTGAGCCACTGCCGCCCCACTGCTGCCCCAGCTTGTAGATCTGCTATTTTCAAAAGGCCAATGTATAAAATGGTTAAAGTGCTTAAACAGATTGTGAGGCTAACTAATTTTGCTGGGGACCCCCTGGAACCCCCCTTTGAGAACCAGTGTTGTGTAGAGAAGGGATTATGACTCAGCAGACCTGGGTGACTCATATAGTGTACGCTACATACACACGCACACGCACACGCACACACACACACACACACACACAGCGTGCTAACGCGCTAACCTTTTGACCTGCTTCTTCTGCTCTCTCCCGCCTGGCCCCTCCCTCTGGAATGTCTGTGATTTGTCTGTTTATGCAGGCTTATGCAGGCTGCACTTAACTCCTGACGCTGTTATTATTGTAATGACGCAGCAATGGAGAACAAAAATAGCCAATCTAAGCTCACAATGCGTGGCACCGCGGCACGTTTTGAGCTTAGATCAGCTATTTTCACTGCGCAACACTACATGACATAGTGTAAAATAGGGCTTAAATGACCACTTCACCCATTTTCCATGTTATCTTCGTATAGCCTATGTGGTCCTCACTAATACTCATTATAGGATCGCCACATTTCCGTGCTCCTTCCCTGACCCCTCACTCTATTACAAACATAGCAGATCTACAAGCTCGGCGACACGTTGTGAGCTTGTAGATCTGTCTATTTTCAGTGAAGATATTTAAAGTAGAGTGAAAACAGAAAAGACAATAGCACAGAGCACTGAGTGACTCCGCTCAACCATGTGGAGCTTAAAGGGATATTTCACTTTCAAATAAAATAAACATTAAAAAATGAACAAATCACGGCCCCTCACACATTAGAATGTCTTTCTATTGCGTGATTTTTCCATTACATTTTTTTCATTTATTATTTATATATTTTTTTAATGTTTATTTTATTTGAAATGAAATATCCCTTTATAAGCGGTTAAGAGATTAACGACTTAGAACTTCTCCCCACGGGAGTTTATCATTGCTCCCAGTAGCTAACACTCCCTCCGCGATACAAAGACTCTCTTGCAAGATTTTTCACTTTGCTTTTGTTTTTCATCCAGAATAAAATCAATCAGTTCCAGCTAAACTGAAAGATTTCATTCCGCCGAGCGTCATTCACTGATGGTTCTTCTCAGAGATGAATGTTTTTTGTTTTGTTTTTAAGAGACACACACCTCTCTCCCTCCCGGGATGCAGGCCGCTCCGCATGTCTGGGAGGCTTTTGACAGAAACGGAATGATCAACACCTCCCTGTCCTCCTCCTCCTCCTCCTCCTCCTCCTCCTCCTCCTCCTCCACACTCACAACACACATATCCCTCTTTCTCTGGGCAGATCAAATGACATTTCCTGGCTGAGAGACAGAGAGCCAGTTGAGCGGCCCAGAGGACATCCATCAGTGCTCCTCTATTCTCGGTGTGCGCTCCTCTCTTCTCACTGTGCGCTCCTCTCTTCTCGCTGTACGCTCCTCTTCTCTCGGTACGCACTCCTCTCTTCTTGGTGTGTGCTCCTCTCTTCTCACTGTGCGCTCCTCTCTTCTCGCTGTGCGCTCCTCTCCTCTCGGTACGCACTGCTCTCTTCTCTGTGTGCGCTCCTCTCTTCTCGGTGTGTGTGCTCCTCTCTTCTCGGTACGCACTCCTCTCTTCTCTCTTCTCGGTGTGCGCTCCTCTCTTCTCCTCTCTTCTCAGTGTGCACTCCTCTGTTCTGGGTGTGGCGTCCCGCCGTGCGGCCTCCCACTGAGCCATATTTCATTAGGAAACATCAACAAAGGCACTGGTGTGTCGCCTCCTCCTCTTAGCAGCCATGTAATGTAATAACTCATAATTCATTCACAGTCCCAGCGCTTTGCAGTAGGAGCCTTGGCATGTGGAAATAATACCCGAGAAGATTTGTCAAAATAATACCTTAAGCATCTGGTTGTACTCTGATGGGGCGTGGAGTGCATTTAGGCAAAATATTACTGTAATAAGAAGAATGACAGCAACTATCTATGTGCAGAATGGATTTTCTGAATCATAACCTGTATCAATAACCTCTTCTTCATTCCGTTGCGGGATGGTTTCTTTTTGGAGTTTGGGGGGCGAGAGCATACCTCATGCTCAGCCAGCCTCCTACTATACCACTGAAATCCTTTGAGAACTCTCTCTCTCTCTCTCTGCGATCCAAACGACATGTAATTCCTTCAAAGTTTTCCCCTCCGATTTATTTTTTCAGCTCGCTGACCCTTTGATAGTCTTGGAACCAAATAATGCTCCTCTTTTTCTTTGCCCAAACTGGCTCCCGTGTGCAATGGAACGGGCTCGGGCGTGCTTTCTTCCCTTTCTTCAGTGGGTAAACCAGATGTGCAAAAAGGCCTTTGAGGGGGCGGCATGGGGATGTGTGTTAATATTGAAATATTAAGACACATGCCTTGGTCTGGCTTGGCTTACAGTTTGTTATGTAATGCAGTTACATAAGCTGCCCGTCCGATAAACAAGGTCTCGTTCCAGTACAGTACGCGTATACTCGGCAGCGTGCATCCACAAGTATTGGAAGAACCAGCAGGAAAATCAATCAACTTTGGATAGAATTTACTGCCGGTGGTTATTCAGGTGTACGTAAGCGGTCGAGCGCTTGTGTTTTACGGTTTCGCTGCGGCGTCCAAGCGCCTCGATGAGGGCCAGAGAGAGCGAGAGAGAGAGAGGAGGGCCAGGTTCTCCGTCTCACTGCCTTCGGAGAAGTTCCACAACAATTATAGGCTCTATGCACAGCGGCCATATTGGAAAGAAATAGGGCCTCTTCCTCACTTCCTTCACAGGTCGTACCAATTATACTAATTACGGCTCTGTTCCATTTAGTCTAGCACAGTGGTTCTCAAACTTTTATTTATTTATTTCAAGGACCCCCATAACTCTGAGAGTGTACAAATGGACCCTTACGGGTCCATTTTATTTGGTTCCATTTGTACATTCTCAGAGTTACACACCATTTGGAACCCCCTCAAGGAACCATGAGGGTCCCTGGACCACACGTTGAGACCCACTGGTGTAACAGAGTGTTTCCAGTGAGCCAACATGCACAATGTCAGCACCCTGACTCTGTTTGACCAGAATGGAACTGAGCCTTCATTAGTATCATTGGCAAGTAAGGAAGAGTCCAATATGGCTGCTGTGCATAGAGACAATACCTCGCCTTCGGACTAAATTAAAGCCCCACTTCGGTCGCACAAGCAAACACATTGTGAGCTTGTTGATAGGCTATTATTGAATCATTTAGAAAGTGACAGTGGTTAAGTCAGTGGGAATTGTATACACATTTAAGCAATGAAAAGCAAAGAACAAGAGCTTGTGACTCTTGTTAATTTGACACATAGTCTCAAATGCCGATGGCTAATTTTAAAATGAATGATGAAGTAGGGTATGTTTCTTGGGCTACTACTGGTTCTACCGAGTGAAGACCCGCCATCGCTGCGGTTGCAGCCAATAGCAGTCGTTTCCGGGACCGGAAGATCAAAGATGGTGGATTTCAATTCGCCGAAAAGTTTGCTTCAAAACGGTCTGTAGAAACCAATGGTGCTGGCTTTGTCCATTAATTTTACAGTCTACGTGTGCCGCTAAGTATAAATCGGGCCTATAAAACGTCCATGGTCCAGTGCCCCTCTGCCCCGAAACGGGAAGAGACCCCTGCCCTCTTCTTTCCTCTGTGAACAAGCCTGTCCGCCCTGTCGATCGTTCGTATTTATGAGAGGGAGAGCACCTCACAGGGGCCCCCCTGTTGGGTGACAAACACTGTGACCTTTCAGATGGACCGCTGTGTTTACTCTGTGTGTGTGTGTGTGTGTGTGTGTGTGTGTGTGTGTGTGTGTGTGTGTGTGCGTGTGCGTGTGCGTGTGTGTGTGTGTGTGTGTGTGTGTGTGTGTGTGTGCGTGCGTGCGTGCGTGTGTGTCAGTGGTGGAAAGTAACTAAATACATTTACTTAAGTAATTTACTTGAGTATTTGTACTTTACTTGAGTATTTTCAATTTCCAATACTTTTACTTCTACTCCACTACATCTCAGAGGCAAAGATTATACTTTTACTCCACTACAATTATTTGAAAACTTTAGTTACTTGTTACTTTGTAGATTTTGATTAGTATTACAAAACATAGATTACCCACTTCAGCCCTATATCTCTGCTGTCCGGCAGAAACCAGCTAACTGCTAACTTTTTCAGGAAATGACTAAAACAAAACAAAAAGTGGAGTTAGGAGGTTTTGTTCATCATTGATAAGAACAGCTGAATGGACCTCCAAGCTCACAATGAGGTTGGAGGTCAAAAGGGGGTGGAGCCTGGAGTGGAGTCAGCAAAACCAGCTAACTCCACCCCCCTTTGGTAGAGTTATCTGGTTTAGCAGAAAGTTTGAGGATCCAATGGAGTTAGCTGCTTTTGTCAATACTTTTCATTGGTTCAATATTTTTTTAATCAACACACAGACGTAAAGGGTGTTCAATAGCACTGATTTATGGAAATAAAATTGCAAAAGCGGAAACATGGAGTTAGCTGGTTTGTGGTTTCTGCCGGACAGCAACGATATGACAGCAACGATATGCATTTCGGCCATTTGAGCCAACTGAGCTTGCAGATCTGCTATTTTCGACAGATTTTGATACATTGTATGCATTTGCAATAAATTGTATGCAAACTTGTGAAATGGGACATACTGCATAATGAGTACTTTCTACTTTTGGTACTAAGCACATTTTGATACCAATACTTTTGTACTTTTACACAAGTACATTTTGAATTCTGGGCTTTTACTTGTAATAGAGTATTTCTACATGGCAGTATTGATACTTTTACTTACATTTGAGTACTTTTTGCACCACTGGTGTGTGTGTTTACTGTGTGTGTGTGTCAGGAAGCGAGGATGGACGGCCCGGCCCCTATCCCCAGCTTAAATGAAAGCATGCTGCTGTTTGCTCTCAGCAGATGTCCAACCGCTGGTTGTTACAATAACATTAGTTTTTTTCTTTTTTCTTTTGATGATGCACGGACAGTCGGACACTGGCTAAGCCTGTATGTGAGCCTTGTAAGGCTCAGCCCATCCAGCTCACTGTGTAGAAATCTTGTATCTACATATATTTCAACTTTTTGTGTTTTATTTGCAATTTCAGCTGTGAGCTTGTAGATCAGCTATTTTTTGGGAAAATTGTTGGTCTTTGAATATATAGGCTATATCTTTAAAGCGGACATTTGTAACTCAAATCTTTGCTTCTGGGGTTTCTACAAATGTCTTCTTAAACAGTTTTTTGAAAAAAAGTATGTTGCTATAATATCAGTGGTTCTCAAAAATGTATTTGGCCATGGACCCCCCATCTCAAAGTTCTTTGTTCCAGGGAGCCCCAGAAGTTGTAACAGAGTTAAAAATGTTCGCTTAAATTCAAAGATCTGCACACATTTTCAAGATTGTTCAAAAATAGCAGATATACGAGTGCCGCGCTACGAGCTCGTATATCTGCTATTTTTGAATAGCCCAAAGAAATCTTAAAATGACACACAGATGCGTTCCCGGTCTTAAAGGGTTAATGGCCTACTGGCACTTGACCTAGCCTTGACGACCTTGCAGGCTTATGCAAAGGTTAAAATTTAGATAGCCTGCTATGTAGACAGATGCCAGGTTCATTTGTTGACCTGGCATCCTATAGGGTGTATAGTTGTGTACAGATTATTACTTTTTGGGATATTATACTGTTCAGACTGATGATGGGTTCTTGGTTTACCTATGATCCTAGATTACTATTCCTATGCATTCGATGTATAGACCTCTTAACGGACAACGTCACACTGATAAGAACCAGTATGCGCGCCACATGAAACCCATTCTGTCATGTCTCGCTAGGACGCGCCTCACTAGCCAACACACAAGAGGAGGTTGAATGAACTGAAACCAGCGCACCCCGAAACAATGTGTTGGGAATTGATTACATGAAACTATCACCTGTGCGCGTCCAGTCTCAATGTTGGTAATCAAATAATTGGTCTATCACCTCGTTTACCTTGATTACTGTAAATCGCTCTGGATTAAGAGCGTCTGCTAAATGCTTAAATTGTACTTTGTCATACTACAGTGTCACACAAAAGTAGTAAACAAATAGCAGAACTACAAGATCCGACGCGTTGTGAGCTTGTAGATCTGCTATGTTTTGCTATTTTAAAAAAAAGTCAAGTGAAATTGAGAGTGGTTAAGTGTGTCTGTGCGTTGTATACATACTGTATAGAACCAATGAAAAGTATTAACAAGAGTTTGTCTAAATAACAATTAACCAGTGGTGGAAAAAGTACTCAAATGTAAAAGTATCAATACTGTAATGTAGAAATACTCTGTTACAAGTAAAAGTTCGATAATCGAAATTTACTTGAGTAAAAGTACAAAAGTATTAGCATCAAAATATACTTAAAGTACTAAAAGTAAAAGTTATGCACAATGTCCTATTTCACAAACAAAAGGAAAGGAAAGGAAAGTATTTGGAAATTTAATTTCCAAATGTTTAAAATCCTTTGAAAATAGCAGATCTACAAGCTCACAACGCGTCGCAAAGCGACCCGTTGTGAGCTTGTAGATTGGCTATTTTCAAAGACCCAAGGTATATACTGTAGGTCTTTATAATAATCGAAATCTACAAAGTAACTAGTAACTAAGATTTTCATATAACTGTAATGGAGAAAAAGTACAATATTTTCCTCCTGAGATGTAGTGGAGTAAAAAATATTGAAAATGGGAAATACTCCAGTAAAGTAAAACAATACCTCAAAATTGTACAATACTTAACTACATGTACTTAGTTACTTTCCATCGCTGCAATTAACACAAGTTATTTTTTTCCCCCTATTTTCATGAAAAGTCACCGTTTTGGACGTACAGGGTTTCCAACCGACAGCCACAGGAACATTAAGACAGCTTGTGTGGGAGAAAACGTGACATTTCCATTGACTGAAAAACGCCTTCCCAAAGCGGTCCCCGCGCACTCTGTCTCCTTTTGTTTATGGACTACACCCTCCATGGTTTGCCTGCCTGCCATGCCTGGGACTCTTAAAAATACACTTTATTATTTTCTGTCTGGACTCTGGAAGTGACTCAACAGAATTCTACTGTTGTCGGGGTGTCCGGGCCGGCCCTGGCCCCATGTCTGTGTCTCTCCTCCTCCCATGTTTGTCATGAAAACACAGACTCTGTGAAGAACCTTCCATTCAGACTCTATTATGATGCTGTCTGGAAATTATAGCTTTTCCCTCGCTTAATTTGCCAAAGAACAGCTTGTAGGAATAGTTTGGTCGAATGTATTACCAGCAGTGGTGGAAGAAGTAAGAGTTTGACTTGAGTGCAATACCACAATGTAGAAATACTCTGTAGAACAATGTAGAAAATACAAGTAAAAAACATTAAAAAAAAAAAAACTACCTGTGTAAAAGTGCGAATGTATTGGCATCAAAATACACCAAAAGTAAAAGTATTATTGTTAAATAATGTGTTGAAATCTTTTAAAGTGCAGATTTACGATCTCGAAACATTTCGTATCGTGATACTGTGAGGTTCTAGATCGGCAATTGTTTTGCTCACAAGATAATCGGCTATTTTCTGCGAAAGCCACAATAACAGAAAACAGAAAAGGCCCTAGTATAGAGCCCTGAGAGAATATACCGTCTCTGTAGGGTGGAAACCTCATATGTCCAAAACCGTTTACTTTTCAGGATTCAAATTGAAAAATAGCAAAAGTAGCAGATCTGCAAGCTCAAAACATTTTGAGCTCACATGTATGCTACTCTTGATGCTTTTGTGTGACGCTGTAGTATGATCAAGTGGGCGGTTAATTTACGAAAAAACTCAAAAAGTTAGAATATGGAGATAAGAGGTTTCTGCCCGACAGCATCGAAATGTGCTTGGTTTGCTTCACCACTGGTAGAGACGTTGGTTTGAATATATTACCAGAGACCTCTCAGTTTGACCTATTTTTAGGGGGAATAAGTTGGAACTGCGGGAGCAATTATAGGTGTCGGTTTAAACTTTATATGAAAATTATGACTTGGTGTGTGACTCATCACTTCTGGCCGAGAGCCGCGGACACAGCGCTACGGGTCAACAAATAAACATCACCATGGAACTGAGACTGCAAATAGCAATCCTGTGAGCAGCGCTCCAACAAGGACTCCGATTTTACTTTATTTAAAAAAACTAAACGTTAAAATAGCAATACCACAATACAGAAATACTGTGCCACAAGTAAAAGGCCTGCATTAAAATAAACTTTGGTCTATCATTTCTCCCCTTCAATAATATTATTATTATTATGCTTCTGTTGGTATTCACTTACTCATTATGCAGAACATTGCATTTCACACATTTTTTGCTAAATGTGTCAAAATCTTTTGAAAATAGCCAATCTACAAGCTCACAACGCGACACGATGCGACGCGGTGTGAGCTTGTAGATTGCCTATTTTCGAATAATAAATGGTTAATGTATGTTTTGTAGTAATTATCTACTAACATTAAGTAACTAAAGTTACGTAGAAGTCTAAAGCAGTGGTTCTCAAAGTGGGGTCCGGGGACCCCCGGTTGTTCTTGAGGGGGTTCCAGGGGGTCCCCAGCCAAATGATTGATAGTTAGGAACCAAATGGACCCTTATGTGTCTGGAGCGTATAAAGAGCGTACTCCAAGAGGGTCCTTCACATGAAAATGTTAGAGAACCCGGTATAAAGTATTGAAAAATGGAAATACTCAAGTGAAGTAAAAGTACCTCAAAGTATACAGTACTCGAGTTAGCTACTTTCCGCCGCTGTAAATAACAGTGCTGTGAGCTCCTGGTCGTGGCGTGCTAACGACATGGTGATGGATGAGGCACTGCCACTGGCTCCAGTAAAGAAGAAAAAGAAAAAAAGCTTTATGGGAAATCTCCGGGAGTTGTGGCACTTCCTCCACTCTTCAGCCGTAAAGACTGAAATAAACGCCAATCTCATTCAATCGCTCTTGAACATAAAATAAGTTGTATCTCCGCCAGATTCTGTTTCCGCCCCTGTCCGCCTGTGTGTGTGTGTGTGTGTGTGTGTGTGTGTGTGTGTGTGTGTGTGTGTGTGTGTGTGTGTGTGTGTGTGTGTGTGTGTGTGTGTGTGTGTGTGTGTGTGTGTGTGTGTGTGTGTGTGTGTGTGTGTGTGTGTGGCTGTGTTGTCTGTGAGCAGCTAATCTCCTCGACCAATGAGCACTCCCAGAAGGCCCAGGAAGAACCTCCATCCCAAATGTTTCAAATGAGCCTTGTGGTGGCACTATATAAGGTCGCTTTGCATTTTGGCCTATGGGCCCTATTCTCCGGCAGGCCAAACCCCTAAACGTTACCCTAAACCTGTTAAATACGGATAAGGGAGCTGGCGCTGTCCCTACACGCTATTTTGCACCTGCTATACCCGTCACCCATTATGCTGACACCGATATTTGCGGGTGGAGGCGTGCCCGTGGACGTGTTTTTGCTATATCCCCAAAATTGCTATTCTGCCCACACACACGGGTGCGGCTTTGGGAAAGGGCACAGCGGATACTAAAATCACCCGCAAAGGGCACACAGACACTGCAATGGCTTTGTGGAGACAGGACGCACAGCACGCACCTCTCTCTACTAGGCTATTATTGTCAACAAATCTCTGTGATTCTAATTTTACTATAATCAGCAGAAGGGAGGGTGTCAATTCCTTGTGTCAATTGTATTTATATAAGATGATAGTCTATTTAAAGAAGACAATTTGTGCATCCGCAATGCAATGCTCCACTTTACACAATGCTCCACTTTACACGTCAGTTTTATTCATCGATAATGCAGGAAATAATTAACTGATTACAAAAATATAAAATTCTCTCTAATCAGTAATATATAGGTGATATTTATGTCTATCAAATGTGGTTTTACTGAAAGGCAACCTTAGACTTAGAGACGAAATATGAGGCGGCTGCGGCCATAGAGCTCATGTTGGAACATGAGCCGTGTTGCCAGAATTGTCGAGAAATAAGCAACCAGGTCTATGAAAACAAAAAGAAGCGACTATAATAGGCCACATGAGCACTTAAAACTAGAGCTTTCATGTCCCCTAAATATTTGAGCCTGGCTCGACCCATAGTTGACAAATTGGGCCCGTCACCCGTCATTTTTCTAAACAAGCTTAATTGCTGCATGCAGCCTTTTTTCTCATTAAATCTTGGTAATTCGTTAAGAAACAGGAGTCATTCTACCCTATGCCAACAATCTATACATATTTTTTAAAACAGCTTGGAGCAAATAGGGCTATATAAATATATACAATTAGGTAGGGGTGTGTGTGGATATTCAGTTAAACAGGGCTGCCCCTATAACCATTTTCAAAATTATATTCGGTTATTCTATGTGTAGAGGTATTTCAAGTCCAAACCTCCACTTTCTTCGATATAAAACATAACCTTTCCCATCATAAACAGTTTGCACCTAAGCCTTATTTTAGACTTTGTTATACAACGGCATCTACAAGCAAATGTTGCACTGTGACATGTGGTAAATTTTTGGGGAAATATTTGAAGAATTCTGAAAATATTCACCTATAGGGGAGGCCAGGGTGAAAGTCCTTAACCTCTTCTCTTCCACCACCCGCTATCATAATCCCTAAAACAGGGGTCAGGGGTCTTCAACATTTTTCAGGCCAAGGACCCCCTAGAGATTCATGTTAATGTGTATTTTCACTTAAACCCTCAATACTTGGAAAACTTGGGCTGCTCTTTTTCCCCCCTACCCCAAACCTACTTTGCTGAAAATAGCCGATCTACAAGCTTGTAGATCTGCTATTTTCAGCTAACATTCCCCTCAGAATAGGGATGCTCAGGTTCAAGAGGTTAATGTAAAAAACTAAAAAAACGCTCCTATCGCACAAAGATTTGGCCGCCCTCCCGTAGTAACTCTGAGGACCCCCTAGGGGTCCCGGACCCCTCTGTTGAAGACCCCTGCCCTAAATTAACACACAGGCATCGTGCATGTTATTACAGCTAGTGTTACACACGTACTAATATCTACACTAACTCCCTTACCGGCCGTTTCGGCACACTCCCCTGTGTTAGCTGTCATTCAGCTGCATTATGGAGCATTCAATCCTTTAGCGAGTTGTTTGTTTAAGGATTAACTTTAGATCAGTGGTTCTCAACCTTTTTCAGGCCCGCAACGCCCCCCCCAAAATAATAATATTTGAACTGGGGACCCCCTGCCCTGACAAGCACTTGGAAGTTGAGAGTTGAGACATTATACACTTTGTTTGACTCAGTTCCACTGATAAAAAATACTTTTGACGCAGTAATGGTGTTATCATTATTATTATTATTATTATTATTATTATTATTATCCAGGGGGTCCCCAGCTAAGGTAGTTAACATAGCAATCATTTTAACACCTTTATATGTTGGCTATTCAAAAAAAACAGATCATAAACAAAACAAAACAATTTCAGATGGGAGTCCAAGGCCAAATACATGATTAATTTGGGGGTCCTTGACATTAACTTTTCTTTTCAAGGCTCCGAACTGTTTAGGCTGGAGAAAGTCCAAGTCCCGTTGTTGTCGGGCAAAAACCTTGTATCTCCATGTTTCACATTGTTTATGTTTATTGGTTACTTAAAGCCCTGCTTCATCGTACAAGTGTGTCACAAAAAAAGTAGTGATCTACAAGGTCACATCACGACACGGCGGCAGTGGCTCAGGGGTAGAGTGGCCGGGTAGAGTGAACTGGAAAACCGCAAGGTTCCCAGTTCGATCCCGGGCTGGGGCGCTCCCCTAGAGTTAGTGTCGAAGTGTCCTTGAGCAAGACACTGAACCCCTAATTGCTCCCGATGAGCAAGTTGGTGCCTTGCATGGTTTCCTCCGCCATCGGTGTATGAATGTGTGTGTGAATGGGTTAATGGCACAATCAATGTAAAGCGCTGCGGATAGAAGCGCTATATAAATGCGCTATATAAATGCACCATTTACGACACGGTGTGAGCTTGTAGATCGCCTATTTTCACTACTTGAAAATGTTTTTAAAATAATGATACAAAAGGAAGGGACAGACCAGACAGACATTGCAGACATTACAGACAGATAGCCTCATGGGAATCTGCCGCTTTTCACATCAGATGACTCAGAAAGGGGGAAAATTATAACGGGGGTCATGTGTATCAACACCAGAGTGGTGTGGTGCGCACACTGCTGCCCTCGCTGCCATTGGCTGGAAGAGACCACCCAAGTGGAATATAAAGACGGCACTGGTGGAAGAAGTAAGTACTCGCATTTTTTGGACTTAACCACTTAAACCCCTGTAGTCTTAAAGGTGTCATGACATGCTGGTTTACAAAACATTAAAAGTCTTTCTCATGTTCCTTCAAACGTGTATTAAAAGGTTTTGACTGAAAAATCCACTCCAGCGAGCCATGGCAGGTTTTCTTCTCTCTGTGTTTCTTAGGCCTTTTCAGCAAAAAACAAAAACAAAACTATTTGCCTGCGGGTGTCACTGTTGAGGGATTTTGCCTGTCAATCATCGCCTCGGTTCCGCCCCCCAAAAGGAGAAGGATAGGGGAGGGGAGGGGAGGGGTGGTGAGGAGAGGGGGTGGGATTAATGGACTGTGACATCAAAGTCCACAGGCCAATCACAGCACTTTTCTGAGCCCAATTATTCAGAAAACCCCAGGCCACAGAAAATCCACTGAATGTTCAAAATGTCTGCGGTGGGTGTAATTGAGGTCAGTAAACAAACAAACAAACAAACAAACAAAAAAACATTGAAAAAAAAAAATATATATATAAATTTGATGTCATGAAACCTTTGAGGCCTGTTTAGACTGGCAGCCATATCCAGTCAAATCCGATTTATTTCTCAAATCCGATCTTTAGGCCGGACTGTTCACACTGCATTTACAAGTGTTCAACTGATCTGTCACAGACCTGTGTGTTCAGACTGATTTAAACAATGTCAACCCAAAGCCGCCCTGTGTCGACATATCTGCTTTGGTTGCCGTGGTAGCGACGTAGGCGTCATGACGTCATTTCGATTACCCCTTGCACTCTCATATAGAATCACAATCAATTATTGTCAGTGGCGCTCAGGTCGTGCTGAAAGTGACATTTAGGACAGTTTGATATGCGGCTTGGGTGGTTAGATCAGGTTAGAGCGTTCAGATTGAGACGCATCTTTAGAAATCAGATTTGAAACCAACTCTGAATGTGGCTCAAGTCGGATTTGTAAAAAATCGGATTCCATGTGACTTTGTTCTGTTCAGACTTCATAAAACAAATCGGATTCCAATCTGGATATGGCATAAATCTGATTTAGGCTGGATTTGGCTGCCAGTCTAAACGGGGAGAACTAGACATAACTGTCTTTGACCACTTTTTACATCTACACCAAGTCTCTTTGGCCCAAAAATAGCCAATCTACAAGATTGTAACCAATTAAAGGTTACATCTAGCTTAATTCTTACTGGCTGCTGTTAACCCATTCAATCCGGGAAACGCATCTGTGTAAGCACTTAAACCATTGTGTTGTACTTTGGCTATTCAAAAATAGCAGATATACAAGCTCATCTCAGCTTGTAGATTTTTGAAAGATCTTGAAAATGTGTGCAAATCTTTGTATATTTTTTTATATTATATTCATTTGAATCAGCTGTGTGGAGGGAGTATAGTTAGTATAAAGTATAGGCAGACTAAATGACCCTTTTTGATTTCTGTCAGGTTGTGTTCCCACATTATTGTTGACTGATTTGATCAGCTCGCATGAATTGAATGACTGACAACAAGAAGTAATGCCCATAATTCCCCCCCCCCCCCCCCTTTTCCCCCAGTAAGCTCCCCAGGGAACTTGTGGCTTAATGCTGAGGTTTACAAGACCATTGGGGTTCACCATGTGTCAACATGATCTGTGTGATCCGTTCCATGATAAATCCATGTTAAAAAAGAATGTCTCAACCTTCAAACCATTTCACATTATCCAGATTCATGCTGCTGTTCTTGAGCCTTTGTGGAAAACAGACTTAAATCACTGACATCAGACCTGGATGCGATTTCAAGGAGTTTTAAGTGGTCGAAAACAGCAAAAACAATTACCATATTATACCAGTGGTGGAAAAAGTACTCACATGTTTTATGTGATCAATACTTTAAGTACCAAAAGTAAAAGTACATTACTTGAATAAATGTACTTAGTTACTTTACACCACTGTATTATACTATTGCTCAAAGGAAGATCTGTCAGGTGATCTCATATCCAAAACTGTTACTTTTCAAGATTCAAATTCAAAAACTTCAAAAGTAGCAGATCGACAAGCTTTAAAGGCGTCGCTTCGTGCCACGCTTCCAGTTTGCAGATCTGCTACTTTTCGTGAGACGCTGTAGTGTGATCCGAGTAGGGCGTTAATTTACGAAAAAAAACACAGAAAGTTAAAATATAGAGATAAGAGGTTTCTGCCCGACAGCAACGATATACTGTGGTGTCACACTGGGTCTTGTTTACGTCTGTACCAGTGATTCACAACCTTTCGGATTTCAAGGACCTCCAGTTTGATATATTAGGCCACAGACCCCCATTTCATACCAATGTAGGCTATGGCTGGGAGCCCAATCTACACACTAAAATCCTCTTTTTTTATTTAATATTGTATTACTTAGAAATGTAAACAGCATGTGGTATAGTAAGAAAGACTATAAGGATAACACAAAAAAGTCCTGGGCACTTGTTTCCATTGTGGTCCTATATATTCAATTCATAAACATAGCATAGAAAAAGTTTAATTAACTGTGAGAGTGTACGAATGGAATGGGTCCATTTGGTTCCATGTGTACACTCTCAGGGCACTATT
This sequence comes from Gymnoscopelus braueri, assembly GCF_963280865.1. Lineage (NCBI taxonomy): Eukaryota > Metazoa > Chordata > Actinopteri > Myctophiformes > Myctophidae > Gymnoscopelus > Gymnoscopelus braueri. Next base: position 52,625,097 of record NC_137613.1, read on the forward strand.
AAGGACTTATTAAGATCAGCCAAGCCGCAGTGCTATTGTACATGCGTTAAGCGGTGAGAACAAAAGAGAAAGAAACCTCACATTGAAAGACAACTGCAGACATGGCCGTCATAACCACTGTAGCCTCTGCCTAATTGTGTTTCCAATGTCCAAAACACATTGTAATTTCTTCACAAACCAATATTGTTATATTAATAATAATAATATTCACATTTTCAGTTGCCTTAGCATCTCCCCCTTCTATCTCAGCGTAACAAGTGGACACATCGGTATGTTTCACACATTTGCTCAATCCTGCTACTGTTGCCCAAAATATCTGATCTCCAAGCAGTGGCATAATTTGTCTAGGGTTGCTGGGTTATGAGAACCCATACACAGGACTTCCATGCAAGGGGGCCCTCCAGGAGGGGATTCATTAATTAATTTAAGTTTATTAATTTATGTTTTTAATACATAAAAATAGCCGCCCATATTACACAGTAAAGGCATCTGCAATTATATTTATTTTGGTAATTTCCAATATATTATGTAGCCTCTAGGATTATATCCCCATAATATTATTCATATTATTTCCATAATATGAATACTATTATTCTATTATTCCTTATAATCTATGTATTGACGAGACGCGCAACATTTCGATAAACAGAACGCTCGCCCCAAAACACCCTCGCCCCACTTTTGGGCGATGTTTACTTTTCGCTTGATGTCGTTTGATGGGGAGACAATACAATCATGATCCATACACCTAATGAAAACAGACACTTCATTCGTTCATTTTACAGAACAGATACATACATACAGTTAAGTCTACAATGTTAGTGGCCCGAAAAGGTGTAGGCTGAAGCCGAGCCTTATTTTGATTTGTAACTAATGTTTTAAAACAAAATACAGTTTCAACAATTGGTTTAATGAAACTGAAAACATGGGACAAATTGAGAAAAAAAAAGAGATCTAAGCAAGAGACTTAGATTTTGCCTACCCTATTTAAAAAGTAACAAAAGTTTCAAAACAAAACTAAATATAACACAGGTTAAAACTTTGGTTTAACGAAACTGAAAACATTGGATAAAAAAAAAAAATCTAAGCAATAGACTGTCCAAGTCCTGTTCAAGCGACTAGAAAGATATTTTATCGTGCTGTGGTGGGAACGCACCTTCAGACTTCACTAGACCAGCCTGTGACATCTCTTATCTGTGACATCACTCATAAATCACATATCCATGAGTTTGAGTCCCTCGAGGCCTTGCATGAGTTATGGACATCACTACATGCTGTCTGTCTGTCTGTCTGTCTGTCTGTCTGTCTGTCTGTCTGTCTCTCTCTCTCTCTCTCTCTCTCTCTCTCTCTCTCTCTCTCTCTCTCTCTCTCTCTCTCTCTCTCTCTCTCTTTCTCTCTCTAGGTCGTCAGTCAATAATAATGTTTGAACACTACCTGACATAAATCAGAAAGGGTCACATTAGTCTGACTACTTACCCTGCAAGATCTCCCTCCACACAGCTGATTAAAATTAATAATCAATGGCTCTTGACACTTGCTCTTAGCAGTACAGCCTTTGGGTAGGGAGTTGAGAACCTTAAAGATTGTGATGGCAGCATAGTAGAATGCACCGACCAGAAAACCTACTAAAGTCACACACACATATACATTTCAGGTAATATTATTATTATTATTTACCCTATGTTTGAGCCAAATTTGGGGGGAACAAGGTAAGGTGAGCTCCTTAATCATCATGGCAACACGCTCCAAGCCAGGGTTGGTGCCATATTTTGGGCACGGCTGGTGACGTCACGGTGACATCTGACCAACGTCCTTCATAAGACCAACGTTGTGCCTTTAAACCAACGGGCAAAGAAACAGCCAATGACTTGTCTTTGTTATTGATAAAAACCCTGAAGCCTTGGAGACAAAGATGTCCGCGATAATAGAATGGATCTGCGACAGCGTCAACAGCGTCTTGCAGGAACTCGGGCTGTACAGGAAGTGCGGCAAGCTGGCGTTCCTCGGCCTCGACAACGCGGGGAAAACCACGCTGTTGCACCTGCTCAAGTACGGTAAGCTCATCCAGCCCCAGCCCACGCAGCACCCGACCCATGAGGAGCTGAGGATCGCCGGGATGACCTTCCGGACAGTCGACCTCGGCGGTCACACGGAGGGACAGAAGAACTGGCGGAAGCACCTCCTCGACCTCGACGGAATCGTCTACCTGGTCGACTGCGCCGACCATGCGCGGCTGGCCGAGGCCAAGGTCGTGCTGGACGCCGTGCTGGCGGACGAGGCCGCCGCCAGCGTCCCGATCCTCGTCCTGGGGAACAAGATCGACCGCCAAGAGGCCGTCAGCGAAGACACCCTGAGGACGACGCTGGGCCTGTACGGCCACACCACCGGGAAGGGCAAAGTGCCGCTGGAGGAGCTGAGCCTCAGGCCGATGGAGGTGTTCATGTGCAGCATCGTGAAGGAGCAGGGCTACGGGGACGGCTTCCGCTGGCTCGCCCAGTACATCAACAAGGAAAACAGGCTGTTGGCCTATTTGCGTTTATCCTTTTGATTATGGTATGTTTTTCATGATCATTAAAGATGACAATCAATAATTCAATCAATCGATTGATTGATTTGTGATTGATTTGTGTATTTACTGCGTTGTCTATGCCAGTGATTCTCAACTTTTTTAATTTCAAAGGACCCCAGTTTGATATGTATTAGGGATTAGGCCACGATAATTTTTTTCCATCTCTGGGACATCAATCTGCACCGTAAAATGAAGAACTGTTTCCCTGAGTTTTTTTGCACAGTTGAAACAGGCACAAGACTTTTGTAAATGCTGGCCCGAATGCCAGGCTTTGAACATTCATTGGTAATAACAAACACATTTTTTTACCTTTTTTTTTCATTCCTTTTTTTGGATGGGGTGGTCAGTGCGCATGTAGCTTGTTTTTTAAGGAGGCCGATGTCGTGCCGAGAGTAAACACAATTAAACTTACATGTTACATGGGCTGCCTCTGTGGGTATCATGGGATCGTCATTATCCTTGATGATGGAAATATTTGACTGTATGGGAACATTTTCATTGTCACATGGTCATTTTTTGAATGTTTGCTTCTTTCTATGTCTTTTAAGGTAGCCTCGCCATGCCAGTACCAACACTTCTACCCTACCAGCAGGCCTGTGCTAAATCCCCCAGTATGATGTTCCACTATTCCACCTCTGAACTCCTTTGTCTGAACCAGCGAACCACTCCAGGGATAACCGCTACGTGCCAATATAACGTTTGGACGTGTAGGGCTAATCTGCCAATTATGCATACTCCCTCCCTAATTTTGTCATTATACTAGACCGGCACCGGCCTACTCGGGAACGATGAAAGTTAGAAATGCGTGCCCCACCCAGTTATGCAATACCCGCTGTACCCATTGTCAGAGTACCCGCATTGTACCGTTGGTGTCACTTTTATGCCCATTATGGGGGTTTCTGTGTCTGTCTGTGTCCGTGCCATACATGGTGTTCCATGTCAGGTATGAACAATATGAAGAACCTAGCCGACTCGCTAGACACTGGGCACGACACTCCCTCTGGATTGGACTGTTTTTGAGATGCATGGACATATAAAGTGCAGACAGACACGCGCACGCACACATGCACAGACGGACTGAGATTTTGCGCATTTAGAGTAAGGATGCCAAGGGCCCTATTTTGGGCGGCGCCTTACCCATTATCCATAAACTTCTTTGCCATTTTTTACTATTTTTGCCAGACCCAAGGGGTTGGCCTACATGAGGCTTTGTCGGTCGGTCGGTCGGTCTGTCCCTCCTTTCCTGTCATGTCCCTCTTTTCCACACACGTCATGCACACACGTCAGTCCGGCCATTCAGATTTCAACCACTAGGGGTCTGGCAGTACCAGGTCTCCTGGTTCCCTTGTTTAAAAACATATTCAAATAGTTCAACTAGCCGATCTACATCGACACGTTGTGAGCGTGTAGATTGGCTATTTGAACTATTTGAAAATGTTTTTAAAAAATTGTAAAAAAGAAGTTTATGGATAATGGGTTAGGCGCCGCCCAAAATAGGTCTCCAAGGATCCTCCCCACACATGTATGTGTTGCCACTGCTGTCGTACCCTATTAGCTCACTTGCCAGTCAGGAGCCCCCACCCGGAGGACCCACTGTTATACCCTACTTGCTCGCCTGTGGCCCCCCCAAGGACCCCTGGAGGTCCCCACTTTGAGAACCACTGCCCTGCACCACTCGAGTGCTAACATTGACCATAAAAGCTCAGCCAGTCAGTGTTTTCTATGGCATGATGCTGGAGGGTGGATGTACGCCACTCGCTATACGGTAGCTTCGGGTGGCGTACACACCATTGTACGGCCAGGAATAACACAGGGCTTAAGTGTTTAAACATCCAGCCATATGTTGGGTCAAATAAAAGTGAAATACGCCATCTTTGGCAACTTGAAATGGAGAGGAACCGTTCATTGAACCTGTCTGGTGTGAGTGCATGCAGTTCATCTACAGGTCAGATAAAACTCTAAAACCGAAGGCAGCGTTTTATTTAACCCAGTCAGACCTGAGGCCGAATCTAAAAATGTTTTCTAGATCCTAACAGTTTTTTGAAAAAACCTATACTTCGGTGGTTCTCAAAAACGTTTTCATGTCAAGGACCCCCAAAATGCTATGTATTTGGCCGTGGACCCCCATCTCACATACAGTATATTTTGTTCCAGGGACCCCCAGCAGCAAAGATTTGATGTACAAATGTTTGCTTTAAAATATATATATTGAAAGATTTGCACACATTTTCACGATTTTTCAAAGATAGCAGATCCACTGTACAAGCTCATGAGCTATGAGCTTGTATATCTGCTATTTTTGAATAGCCAAATAAATCTAAAGTGACACAGATGCGTTCCCGGTCTTAATCGGTTAGTTGACTTGATGATGAAATGAACATAAAGTAACATGATTCATAGTGTCATTCGATAGTCATTTATTTCTGTGATTCTCAACCTTTTGAATTTCAAGGACCCCCAGTTTTATATGCATTAAGCCATGGACCCCCACTGATACTAATTTTTATCTCTGCAACCCCAATCTACACTGTGATACTCATCATTAATGAGTACAATATAATTTTGTCCAATCTGTATGGTAGAGTATTGTTAATACAATATAACATATACAATCTGTACGGTAGAGTATGTTACATAGTGCAACTTTAACTCTTAAAGTTACAGACGCGTAAGTATTCTAATTTTACAAAACAAGGCCGGCCCCCGACGGGATGCTTGGGCGTATCGGTGGTTCTGGAACTTCCTATTCCTCTTCTCCTCTTGCCCTTGCGGTTCCATCTTTAGCATCCTTCTCCCAACGGTACCCCTCCTCCTTCCTCTGCACCATGTCCAAACCGTCTCAACCTCTTGCTTTATCCCCGAACCTTCTGACCTGGGCTGATCCTCTAATGTAGTCCTTTCTGCAGTGGTGGAAAAAGTACTCAATGTTTTACGTAAGTAAAAGTATCAATACTGCAATGTAGAAATACTCTGTTACAAGTAAAAGTCCGGAATTAAAAATGTACTTGAGTAAAAGCACAAAAGTATTGGTATCAAAATGTACTTAGAGGGATATTTCACTTTTAAAAAATCGGTCATTTTGTCTTCTACTCAGGCTTTTGTGAGCCCCCAGACAGTTTTTAAGTTACTTGATTAAGTATTTAGACATTTGATATTCATTTGATCAGACACGCCCCCTTCCTATAAAAACCCATCGTAACTTCAAACTCCATTTTAACCATGATAGATTCATCAAAAACACCCTTCCTTGCTTCTGGTGACTCATACTGCCCTCCTAATAACTTTTTTCAGGTCTCCGCCAGGTCAGGTAGGTTATTGTGGCCTCTTGGTGGCGCTATAATAGGCCAATGTTTAAAGGGTGCCATTTGTTCTTAGGCCTTGCACGGCGATCGGACACTGCATTCATGGTTTGAGGCATTTTGTGTAAAAGAAAGGGTGGCATTTGTTCCTCAACATAGTGTGAATGTGTGTGCAAAGTTTGACCGCAATCGGACAGTGCGTTCATGATTTGCGGAATTTTGTTCAAAACAAGCCACTACTGCAAACTTTAGATGTCAATATTAGCCAATGAGGATGGAATATGAAAAATCAAACACATCCGTCTTGATCACATGACTATGGAGATCATGTGTACCGATTAGCGTGAAATTTTTATAAAATCGGAAGGAGTGATATAAAAAAATGCGCCTGGTGCCGCTATAAAAGGCAAATGTAAAAAATGCAGGGCAAAGGTTTTTCCTTGACCTCTAGGGAGTGCGCATACAAAGTTTTACACAGATCGGTGCAGTTATAGGTAAAAACATGAATCGGCCTGTTATAGCGCCACCATGAGGCTGATTTGAAAATTTTCCAGTGGCATTTCTTCCTCGGCCTAGTTGAAATATGCGTGCAAAATTTCACGTAAATTGCATGCTGTGTTCATGATTTGAGGCATTTTGTTGAAAACAGAGCACTCCTGCAAACTTTGGAAGCCATGTTTAGCCAATCAGGATGGAATATGAAAAATCTGAAACACCAGTTTCGTTTAATGACTATAGAGATACTGTGTACCGATTTGCGAGATTTTTGGACAAAATCTGTAGGAGTACTGTCAAAAAATATGTTTTGCACAAATCGGCCTCCTGGTGGCGCTATAAAAGGCCCATGTGAAAAATTTGGGGCAGAATTTTGGAATTGGGATCCAGGGAGAGTGTGTGCACAGTTTCGCTGCGATCAAGCCAACGGTGGCGGAGATTAGCTGGTCACAGACGGACATAAATGAAAAAAGTAATTAAAAAAACACGGTCTCCTCACGTATTAGAAGGACAATATCAGTCACCAGAACCAAGGATGGGTATTTTCAATGAATCTATCATCAAATGTATAAAAATATTTTGAAATTAGCTGATCTACAAGCTCACAATGTGTCACATCGCGACGCATTGTGAGCTTGTGGACACCATTGCATTTCTGATCCTGTCACCCCTTGTCATCCTTAATTTGAATCGTAGCATCTCAATTCTGCCACCTTCATCTCCGCCTCATGTCTTTTCGTCAGTGCCACCGTTTCCAAGCCGTACAGCATGGCTGGTCTTACTACCGGCTTATACATCTTCCCCTCTCACTTTTGCCGGTACCCCTTCTGTCACAAATCACTCCTGAAATGACCTCATCCCTGCAAATGACACCGTTTATTTATGACTGAACTTCTGGGATGTTAAACTAACAGTGTAAGACATGGGGATGACAGGTCTCGCCATGTTGCACTAAATACTATTCCACATTCCCTAGATGATAAATACCCTACCTACCTTTTTTTTCAATAACCTCAATAATTAAAACTATGACTAAATAGACTGACAATTATGACAACAAATAAAAACCTGACAAAAATGTTAGGGAGGGACTAGTTGAGAAGAGATCCAGTAGAACTAAGACAAGTCATTTTACGCATGGCTGTCACGCTCTGAAACTAGCCGATCTACACACTCACAACGAGTCTGTGACACGTTGTGAGCTTGTAGATCGGCTATTTTCGGCACAAAAAGAATACATCATGCATTACGACACCATCAAGGCATACCACAATAAACTTTAGTCGACGAAACCAACTGTAGATTTGGTCAACTAAAACTAGATATTTAATTAAATCAATTTCAAGGACCCCCAGTTTGACATGCATTAGGCAACGGACCCATTTAATGGCATTTCTATCTCTGGAACCCCAATTTATATTGTGAAATCAATGTTAATTTAACTCTGAGAGTGTACAAATGGAACCAAATGGACCCGTTAGGGTCCATTTGGTTCCATTTGTACACTCTCAGAGTTACAGACCCAAAACAGGTCCATTTGGTTCCATCATTTACTGTAGCTGGGGACTCCCTGGAAACCCCCCAAGGACCCCTGGGGGTCCCCGGACCCCACTTTGAGAACCAATGATATAAAGTGCGAGACAAATACTCATTCCTTCAACGTGTACACACTTAAATCCTCAGTGTTCATTTAACTAAACACATGAGGATTTGACTGTGTGTGTGTTGTTTATTCCAGTGGAAATCTCCTTCGGGGTGTTTCGGGGCATGTTTTGTATTTTTTCCCAGGGAAAGCTTGTGCTAACTTATTTTTCGGGGATAAACATCTGACAGTTATTCCAGTGAGGGTTTAATTCCCCTCCTCGTCACATTTTTTTATCTGGCCTTCTTAATCTCTCTGACAGATTGGAAGCCTCCAAATGAACTCCAACACTCATGAGCAATGGTGTAAAGTAACTAAGTACATTTACTCAAGTACTGTACTTAAGTACAATTTTGAGGTACTTATACTTTACATGCTGGAGTATTTCCAATTGTCTATACTTTTACTTCTACTCCACTACATCGCAGAGGCAAATATTGTACTTTTTACTCCACTACAATTATTTAGTTACTAGTTACTTTGCAGATATAATTGATACATTATTACATTATAAAACATACATTAACCACTTTAGCCCTATTTTATACTTAGGCTATTTGAAAATATCCTAGGTATTTGCCTGCTATTTTCAAACATTGTGGTACTTTAACTTTTGGTACTTTAAGTACATTTTGATACCAATACTTTTGTACTTTTACTCAAGTACATTTTGAATTCCGGACTTTTGCTTGTAACAAGGTACTACATTGCAGTATTGATACTTTTACTTAAGTGAAACGTTTGAGTAAATTTTCCACCACATAGCTTATAAGACAGCCAAGTTCCTTCAACTCCCGCTGAGTCCGGGTCTTCAAGATTTTTCAGGCCAAGGACCACTTAGCTGAAAGAGAGATGTTATACACCTCCATTGTATAAAACTAGAAATTCGGGCGGCTACACGGACTGAACCTCTAGTGTTCGACACCGCGGGTTGAAGGGCTTGTTTTCATAAACCTGGTTGCTTGCGCTTTTTCGCGCACAATCTGGCAACACTGATCCCGAACGCAGGTGTAGAAGACCGCACGGACAAACCGCGAAAGTACAAAGGCACAGTAACAAACACACACAGGACGTACACACACGCGCACAACGTTGAAAGAAGGAAAAAGCAACTATAATTACCTTTTTGTGCGAGAGTGAAAGGGCAGTGATGTCCGGTTGAGGAGATGGAGACATTTCAATGGCCGGCGTTCGTTTTCACTCGGCTGTAGTTGGCTGCACTCGGCTGAAAAGGACCCGTATGAGACGGTAGACGACCGACCGACCGTACACCGACCGTCGGGCATGCGCGGGACTCTCAATTGTATATTAGTGTTCCAGATTCAACTATTCATTTTCATTTTAACAGGACGTTCATGAAAGTCCTTGCGGGCTTGTTTCCAATGAGGGCCTGTGAGCAATTAGGGGTTAAGAGTCTTGCTCAGGGACAAATTTCATTTCATCGACACATATGCTGGCGTGGCCTGGAATCGTACCTGGGGCAACCAGGCCCTCTGGCTCCTTAGGCGGGCTCACTAACCACTCAGCTATGGCCGCCCCCGGCCAATTCGTCATAGATTTCATGGATAGCTTCATAGACTTGTTTGACAGTTTGTTTGTTTATTTTGTTTACACATTATCTTCTCTATCAATATATTGGATTCATGTTAAAGGGAAAGACCACTATGGTAGAGGTTTGGGTGGGTTGTGAAGTTACCTTGCCATGATGTAACTCCAAAGTATAAAAAAAGAATTGCTCCATTGATTAGAAATTGATAATTCAAAATATGCTCCTCATTGACTTACACTGTATGGTAAAACACCCCTAAAAGTCTCTTTTAGCACATAAACAAACGCGAACAAAGTTGATTGAGACAATATAGAACATCACAAAACCCAGTACTGTTTGTTTTTTTTATAAAAATGTTAACTTCCTTTATTTTGATTTTTATTAAGAAGAAAATCCGGACTGGATCCGCGGATCCGGATCTTCAAATACGGTGGACTAGTAATATTATTATTGGGTGCAGCAGACGTCTTTGCTCGCCGGTGAAGTGGTGCAGTCGATGCAACAATGATTACTGGTTGGTTATTAGCGGTGCCAAGGACCTAGATCTACGTCATTTCAAATCCAACCGGTGACTGCCATTGACGTAGATTATTCTTTTTGAAAATTCCACAAGAAGGTGTTCTAACGCAACTTCTAACGACTCTGATAGAAGGAATGGACGGATGTGACGTCATTCCAAAAAACGTCACTTCAGTCCACTCCTATAGCCTATTAGGATTTGTAGAAAAACACATCTAGCTCGGATTTCTTTTTTTGTTTGTTGGTGAAAACGAGCCATTTTCAACAGGCGATAAAATGGCTCCGGTGGATAGACGAGACCCTCCCCCACCCCCCAGACACTCTTTGTTTACAGCCGCGTGCACGTTGTGTCTTCAGCGGCTCTCCAAAGATCGTCAAAACTAGGTAAAAAACGCTGGCACCAGCGGATGAATTAGTTAAATAATACAGCGATAAAAAAACATTAATATATCCGATAGATATCCGCCATCATTTTTGTAGTTTACTTTGTTTGTTTTTTTATTTGTACTGCAGTTTTTAGTCCCTGACTCCAACACACATTTCTCCTATGGGAAACAATTAAAGTGAAGCTGTAACCTTAGCAATGTGATGGAGCTTGTATTTAAGTACAAAGCAGGGCTTAATTTGTTAATGTATGTTTTGTAATAACAATCTAAATCTGTCAAAATAACTTGTAACTAAAGTTGGCGAATAACTCAAAGAACACACAAAGACCACCTCAACAAAAGACCACCTCATTCCAGTCCTCTGGAGCCCGGTGGTGTGTGTGTGTGTGTGTGTGTGTGTGTGTGTGTGTGTGTGTGTGTGTGTGTGTGTGAGTGTGAGTGTGAGTGTGTGAGTGCGCGTGTGCGTGTGCGTGTGCGTGTGCGTGTGCGTGTGCGTGTGCGTGTGAGTGCGTGGAGGGTCCGGTATACGGGTCAAGCAGGAGGAAGCCCCTCGTTGCACAGCACAGCGCTGCCAAATCCAGCGGCTAATGTATAGACCCCCTGAGTACACAGGGTGGATTCCATTACCCTGCTAAGCACTCTGACATAGAACAAACCTCTGTCTGTCTGTGTGTGCACCGAGAGTCTGGCTGGATGAGAGAGAGACAGAGAGAGAGAGAGAGAGAGAGAGAGAGAGAGAGAGAGAGAGAGAGAGAGAGAGAGAGAGAGAGAGAGAGAGAGAGAGAGAGAGAGAGAGAGAGAGATAGGGAGGGAGAGAGAGAGAGAGGGGGAGAGAGAGAGAGAGGGAGGGGGAGAGCAGCAGCTAAGAAACAAAATGTCTTCATAAGTCACATCCCCTCACTCTAATTAACCACTTACTGTAAGCTCTATTTTATATTTCCGTAAAAAAAAACAAGACCTACAAGCTCATAACACGTTGCATCGCAACACATTGCTGTAGGGCAGAAGAAACCTTTTATCTCCATGTTCTAATCTTTTGAGCTTGAGCTTGTAGATCTGCTACTTTTGCCATTTTTGAATTTGTATACTGACAAGTAACAGCTTTGGACATACAGTATGAGGTTTCCACCTGACAGAGAGGATATGCGAGCATTGTGCAAAAGCAGTGAATATAGCCGGATGTCATGTGACAAGTTGCGAGTTTGTAGATCAGCTATTGCTGCTTTTAAAATGTTTTGCAAGTGAAAGCGTTCAAGCATATCTGTGCATTTTATATTGAATCAATGAAAAGTATTAACAAGAGCGAGTGACTAAATATAACTACACTATAGAACACAGGTACTTATTGTTTTCATTTACTGAAATGTAACAGTTTTGGACATACAGATGCGACACTCTTAAAGGAGTAGTTCACCCAAAACAGGACTTGTTTTCTGTCAATTACACACCCCATGAAGCCTTGAATTCATGGAGATTCTTTTGTTTTTGTCGCATTCCTGAGACAATAATTTGATGACCTGGCGGAAAGACGCAAATGTCTCCGGTAGGAGACTCAAAGTTGACACTTCGAGTCTCCTACCGAAGCCGCCGCCGATTAGCAAATTATTGGCTTAGGAATGCGACAAAAACAAAAAAAAATCCATGAATTCAAGTCTCCATGGGGTGAGTAATCGATATAAAAAAGTCATTTTGGGGGTGAACTGTCCCTTTAAGGGTTCCCTGATCTTTTCCTGATAGTTTTCTGTAAATGCATTTTTTCCCACTTTTTTTCTCCACTTCAACGGGCCTTGCTATATCTACTGACTTGCCAACACAGAAGTGTCCACCCGACAGCCACAATTTCAGAACAGTACTGGGAGGGGAAATAAAGACCATTGTACAATAACTTCAAATTTTGACAAATGTTTTTTTAATGATTTCAAAACAAGACACGCTCTGACACCCTGGATAGAGAACTATACAGCATCCAGGATAGAAAATTTTTCCACACAATAAAAGTACATTTCTTTTTTTTCTTTTTTTGTTACATGGCAGCTTCTACAAAAAATGTCTTGGTTGGTTTCAGGCACTTAGTGTGTGTTTATCACACGATACAACAAAGTCATTCTTTGGTCCCTTTTTTGTGACAAAAAACAACAACAAGAAGGTTCAGTTGCAACCACAGATAGAACAGAACAGTATAGCATTTCTTAACAACTTATTTCCATTTCCATACGGACTCCCATACATATCTCCACTAGGCAGGAGGACTTAAAGGTGGGGTAAGGGTTTTGTTACACACTTTTGTTAAACTAAGTGTTAAATGGCTCTACATTCAATAGGTCGGGAGCACAATCTTATCCAATCAGGAGAGAGAACTCATACAGAATACATGTGTGACATTGGGAGGGACGACAGACACAATTGGAGCTGGAACACTATAAAATTGAAGCTGATAAATGGGTACTCTCTCCTGATTGGCTGAAATTGGCAACCCACCTTGAACATGTATTTTCTGTTTATTAAAGAGCTGGAGAGACGACGAGACCCATGTTTACTGAACAAACACTCTATAGCAATGATTCCTACAGTGTGACAATATAGAGCTTTGACTTTTTACACACAAAAATAAACTTACCCTAACTTTAAAATGTTCATCCATTACAGAACATAATGACCCTTCATTCTATTCCATATATCATGAACACATTATGCTTCTGAACATGACCAGGCGTTTGTCACTAAAGTCATACACTCTGATTTTTTAAAACCTCTTTTTATGTTTTTCTTGGCATTTTAAGTGCTTGGTTACTTTTTTGTTTCTTTTTTTCTGAACTGAGAAAAAGAAAGAAGGAACTGGAATCTTAGCCATTATGTCTAACCATATATACGCATAATACAATAATATGTAAGCTATCTTTCTCTCCCTCTTTTTCTCCTTTTCTCTTTCTGTCTCTCTATCCCTCTGTCTCTCTCTCTCCCTCCCCCTCAGGGAGGTATTGTCATCCCTACCCTATACCTAACCTTGACCTCCCCATCCTTAACCTTAAACACCCCCCTGGTTTTTAAGTGTTATTAGTGGAGTCGTCAACTTATTTCGAGTCGAGAGAGAGAACGGCACTTCCGCATTCCAGTGTGGATGGGATTACTGGCGCCGTTGTAAAATGACGTGACTGTCATGCCAAACGTCTGACTGATGGTCAAATCTAGCCCCAACCCGTGACTATGGCACTAGCTGAGAGTGAGAATGTATAGAATAAGATGTACAAGCAATGGGTGGTGGTTTTCACCGTCTGGTGTTGATAGATCCCACCAACCTTGGAAAATCGTCAATCTCGTGCCAGAAACGGCCGCCCCATCTCTGGAGCGAGGCAGTGGTTCTCAAAAGTGGGCTACGAGGACCCTCAGGGTTCCTTGAGCGGGTTCCAAATGGTTGCAGACCCCTTACAGATCTGTAACCCTATAACAGAGTTATGGGGGTCCTTGAAATTAAAAAAAAAACTTTGAGAACCACTGAAGCAAGGCATCGTTTCGTCAAAATGTGCATTCTGAGCTCTGCTCTGACCCCTTGGATAAATGCTTACTTAGTAAGATTACGTTAGCATGAACAGCTAATGCTAGTCCAGTCAAATGCTTCAAAATGACAAAAAACATCCGTATCATTACATTTTTTATTTCCAAAACTGGTTTCTGCCTTTTTTTTTTCAAATATCCACAATTTTTAACAGCTCTGTCGTGACCGCACCGTTAACTTCAGCCAGTCATTTTCAGTGGCAAACACTCAGCCTTCGTTAAGGTAAACGACAAACAAAACAAATGATAACAACAATGGCTCGAATAACATTTTACAGCAGTATCAATCGATATAACTTAGTGGAATGTCAGATTTGGCAAAAAAAAAGAACAGAGAAACGGTGGCCCTTCAAGGAACAGGCACAACTTTAAAAACGCCACATTGCTACAGGGAGTGAGCACTCTACTCAACTGGTTCTCAACGTGTGGTGTGGGGACCACCCGTGTCCAAATGGGTCTGTAACTCTGAGAGTCAACAAATGGAACCAAATGGGCCCGTTAGGATACTCTCAGAGTTAACTAAACACAGCTTGTTATAATTGTTTTCAGTGTAGATTGAATCTACACTGTAAAATCCTCAGTGTTTGTTAATTTAACCATGTAAAAATGGAACCAAATTAACCCTTATTGATCAGTTTGGTTAGTAGTATCAGACCCGTATTTGTCCCATTTGGACAGCTGGCGGTCCCTGTGCCCCACAGTGAGAACCAATGCCCTACTGAACTGCTCGGCTCACATCAAAACTAAAAAAAGCTTTAAAAACATGTCAGCGATCGTAATGAAAAAACACCAAAAAAAGAAAAGATAGAACAAAACAACCCAAAAACTCAGCTACAAGGCAACCAAGTCCGGTAAGAGTTACTGCACTGCGCTGCGGCGACCCCGGGCCGCGGCGACTGCACCCGCGCCACGTAATAGTTGCTGAAGTTGACGTCGCGGACATAAGGGGCCGGCTGGTAGTAGCAGGTGACGTTGGCCAGCGCCGGGATGGCGTTCTGCTCGGCCATGGCGCGCAGCGCCAGCGCTGAGATCAGCGCGAGCGTCTGCCGCCGCTCGTGGCCCATGAGGCACACGGTGCTCTCGTCGACGACGCGCCGCAGCGTCGCCAGGCACTCGTAGCGCTTGTGCTCCATGCCGGCAAAGTGGTTCTGCAGGTAGGCCTCCAGCTTGCGGTGCTGCTCGCCGATGTCGGGGAAGTCGATGAAGAAGCGCGAGCACATGTAGCGCTGCAGCCGCTTCATGCGCGTCTCCGACGCGGGGCGGAAGCCGCGCGCCAGCAGGTGGCAGTACTTGAGCAGCCCGCCGCCGCGGATCTCCTCGGGGCTGCGCGTGGCGATGGTCTTGGTGCGCAGGTGGCCCAGCGACTCCTCGAAGTCGCCGTAGACGCTCTCGCCCGTCACCGTCGGGTGGAAGGCCTCGGACATGGCCGTCGCGGAGCAGCGGTCGAACAGCAGCAGCGAGTCGAGCGTGATCTGGAAGGAGTCGACGCTGAACTCGAACTGCCGCCGCAGCGTGTCCACGAACTTGAGCTCCACGTTCTTGCCCGTGTTGTTGGACAGCGAGATGAGGCTCCAGCGGTCCGTGTCGTTGCGGACCTTCACCAGCTTCTGCACGTACGCCTCCTTGAGGGCGAGCGTGGTGATGCGCTCGCGGCACACGCCCTCGGGCAGGAAGCCCACCAGGCTGTCGAGCACCACGTCCTTGACCAGGCGGAAGGTCTTGTCATCGCTCAGGCTCAGGCCGAAGATCAGGTCCAGGTCCTTGTAGCCGAGGCCGTTGTCCTGGTGGAGCACGTGGCTGGCCGCCGAGCCGTTCAGCTTCACGTCGCGCACGGTCACGCCCCGCTCCTCCAGCCGAGCCCTGACCACCTGAAACATACAGAGAGAGAGAGAGTCATTTTCTTTAGCATTTTAAGATTTCTTTGGCTATTAAAAAATCGTGAAAATGTGTGCAAATCTTTGAATATAGCCTATATTTATTTTAAGCAAACATTTTTAACTCCTGGGGGGTCCCTGGCACAAAACATTTTCAGATGAGGGTCCGCGGCCAAATACATATAATTCTGGGAGTCCTTGACATGAAAAAGTTAGAGCACCACTGATATAGCAACATACTGTTATATGTATACATATCTAAAACACAAAACATTTTTTTATATGTATTTGGACCCCGATCTCAAAATATTTTGTTCCAGGGACCCCCAGACCAAAATATTTGAGTTACAAATGTTTGCTTTAAAAATATATATATTCAAAGATTTTTACAAACTTTCAAAAAAAATCAAAAATAGCAGATCTACAAGCTCATAGCCCTGACCACCTGGAACATAGAGAGAGAGAGAGAGAGAGAGAGCTATGAATCTATGTGTTAGAGTCCGTCCCATGTCAGATTTGTGAGTCTGATTCCGATGCAAATTGTGTCCTAGACCAGTGGCTCTCAAACTTTTTCATGTCAAGGACCCCTAAATTGATATGTATTTGGCCCCGGACCCTCATCTGATTTTTTTTTGTGCCAGGGACCCCCAGAAGAGAATATTTGTGTAAAAAAAATATATATATATATATTCAAAAATCACACCCTGTGTGAAGTGGGCGGTGTCTTGCTAGCTAATCACAATACTGAATGGAGTCAACCAATCATGTACAAAAGATAAATACATTTATTGAAACACTCTTTATGATGGACGAAACCATAACTTTAAAAAAACTAATTTATGTTTTTTTTAAAATTATGGTTTCTTATATAGGGCTATGCACATGTGTCATGTGACACAGGCCAATCACAGTCCTGAATAGATTGTGATTGGCCAATCACAGCGCAGGATAATTGTACAAATTTCCAAACCTCACTTATAGGGGCGGTTTCACTGCCCAAGATAATTGTACAAATTTCCAAACCTCACTTATAGGGGCGGTTTCACCGCCCAAAAATAGCAGATATACGAGGTCACAGTGCGGCTGTGCACCTGGTACAGTAAGACATTGTCGCTGTTTCAAGTCATCCTAAAAAGTCAAAATAAATATCCGATATATCGGTCAGATGGATTTATCAGTCTGGCGCTGGTATTCACAAACATGAAGATCAGAGGAACTCACTAGCGTGGAAAATGCAGCCAAAGCTACAGGTGCACAGGTAAAATGGGAGATTTCCCCTTTGATATGCTAATGTCTCCTACTGTTGCCTCCAAAATGCTCCCGTTACACTCCTTCATTTGAACACCAGATAAAAGCACAGGGAGGGAGAGAGAGAGAGAGAGAGAGAGAGAGAGAGAGAGAGAGAGAGAGAGAGAGAGAGAGAGAGAGAGAGAGAGAGAGAGAGAGAGAGAGAGAGAGAGAGAGGAGGATTGGAAGTGAGAAAAACTCTCTTCTTTCATCCACTTTATCTGTAATCGCTGCAAACATCTGAAGATACTGGACTGCAGCTGTTGTTTTTTTAACGTTATACCGGCCAGCCCAGGAGCACAGGTCACGACGCGAACAAGCGCAGCGCTAATCGTCTTTGTTCAGACTCAATGGAAAGAAATGTCAGCACCTGCGCAGGAAACTGGGTAGAAGAGGAAAGTTACGTAATGCAGCTTTAATGTATGTAAGGTATATCCATTGATTCCGAGCCGGATGACACTGACCATCACAACATGCGTGCTCTGAAAATGCACGGAGCCCACCCATCTGACCACTTAACAATTAATAACTTTATACTTTGTGGAAATAGGCGACCTAACAAGCTTGTAGATCTGCTATTTCCACATAAAAAAAATTAATGTTTGAAAATATACATTTATCAACATGGAAATGATTGTGACGATTATGACGATTATGCAACAAAAAAATATACAATTATCTCAAATAATTGCGATTAGACGATTATGTAATAATTGTGACAGGCCTAGAACATGTATTATGTATTCACACAGGCTCATAAAACACATGCATTGCATCTAACAGTATACTGTAAAAAGTACAGTCCATGTGCTAAAAGTACAACGGTTCATCCCAGCCAGCTTTATGGATCAGAATCCTACTAGAAATAATGTACTTCCAATATGATATGTTAACATTTTGCAGAGCAAAGCACTAACTAATTTGTGATTTGGCCATAGCATGTAGTCCTCAGTGTTCATTTAACTCTTGAACAGGATTTTTACTGTACTGTATTTTTACTACTATCAAGTAGGCTGCAAAGCAATTTGGAAAACTGTAATTAAATACTCCATGAAGTCATAATTGCTCTCATAACTCTGACATTCTTTGCATAGCACATATTTCCTTCTCACCTTGGAGGATTATATTGAAGCAAGCAGACAATCTGTATGTCAACTATGATGCATTCAAATCAAGCAAAACGTCACGGTAAAAACCAGTGAATGTTGCAGGATTTCACCTTGATCACTGATGCTAGAGACCCATCCATCTGCCCTCAGATCTCTACCGGAGTGTAAATAATGTAATAAAGTAACTCAAGTAGGCCTACTGTACCTAAGTACAATTGCGAGGTACTTTTACTTTACTTTAGTATTTTCATTTATTGATATGGTAGCCTACTTCTACTCCAAAACAACATAACTCCACTAGAATTATTTGGCAGCTTTGGTTTCAAGTTACTTTGTAGATTCATATATATATATACTAGAGGTCCGGGCGCCCGCTAGCCGCGCACGGGGCTCTAGTGAGGGCGCGCTTATTTTGGGGTACCAAAATCGTGGGATAAAAATTTCCAAAAGAAAGGAAAAAAAACAAAAAAATAGATGAGGGACCCCCTGGGGGTCCCCGGACCCCCTGGGAGTGTTGCGGAGTGTTGCTTTAAATTCAATAATGACTACCTCCCCATGCATTATCCCTTGCATACTTCCGGTGTGGTCGTAATGTGGTGAGTAGAATTAATTATGTTGCGAGGTGAAAATGTGTAGTGAGCAATGAGAAGTACCCTACGCCACCCGTAAATTCAGCGTGCACGTTGTGGCTGGTGTTGTGGTGACAGGTCATATTTAGTTGTTGTGTTTAGTCGAAATCAATGCTGTGGGTATGGCGTCAGCGGCGAGAGGTGAAAATCAATGGAGTGGGTGTGGCGTCAGTGGCGGAAGTCAATCTCCCCTTTATAAGTATATATATATATATATATATATATAAATATATATATATATATATATATATATATATATATATATATATATATATATATATATTTATTTATTTATTTATTTATTTTTTAATTATCTCTGCCCATATAGTGTTAAATGTCATCGGGTCTATATATATATATAGACCCGATATATATATATATATATATATATATATATATATATATATATATATATATATATATATATATATATATATTTTTTTATCTCTGCCCATATAGTGTTAAATGTCATCGGGTCTAGACAGACAGACAGAC
The DNA here is from genome assembly GCF_963280865.1 of Gymnoscopelus braueri. NCBI lineage: Eukaryota > Metazoa > Chordata > Actinopteri > Myctophiformes > Myctophidae > Gymnoscopelus > Gymnoscopelus braueri. The sequence continues at coordinate 52,644,502 of NC_137613.1, forward strand.
AGACAGACAGACAGACAGAAAGACAGACAGACAGACAGACAGATAGACACCTTGTGGAAAACGACAAGTCAGAGACTGAGCTGTCTAACTTTTGTTTTTAAAGGCTTCCGAACTATTTCGGCTGGAGAAAGTTCAAGTCCTGTCGCTGTCAGGGCAGAAAACTCCTATCTCCATGTTTCAAATTGTTACGTTTATTTGTGAATTAACGCCCAAAGAAGTCACACAAAATGAGTGAGAATATCAGATCTACGAGCTGACGTCGCGACACCGTGTGAGCATCTAGATCGGCTATTTTCCCTACTTGACAAATAATAATAATAATAATAATAATAATAAAAGGAATGGTTTTGGACATAGAAGGTTTCCACCCGACAGCAACGATATTTGGCATGCAGACAGGGACTGGCAGAAAAGACAGACAGACAGACAGACAGACAGACAGACAGACAGACAGACAGATCTGTCATGATCAAGACATTTTACTTGACGATTAATTGCCAGAAAACTCATTTCTGACAATTCAACTAATTCAGAATTTGTTTAAACATTGTGGAAATGGCAGATCTGCATGCTCACAGATCCACAAGATAAAAACGTGTCACATCACAATGTGTTGTGAGCTTGTAGATCTGCTATTTCCACAATAGTTTTTTGAAATGTTTGAAAGTTGGCATTTTTTTCAACAAGGACACTATTATGACATTTATGCAGAATGAATGTGATTATCTCAAATAATTGCGATCAGGAGATTATGTTATAATTGTGTGACAGGCCTATAGAGTCTGAACAGCCTGGCAAAAAAAAAACTAAAAACCCACAGACACTGCACTGCTGTGAGACATTAAAACAAACACAACACAACACAGATGAACTAAATGGCTTTAGTGACTAAAGTTTTCAAATAAGTGCAGTTGGAGTAAGAAGCGCAACATGTGGCTCTGAGATGTAGTGGAGTAGAAGTTGTACTTGAGTAAATGTACTTAAGATTACTTTCCAAAGGCCAGTTCCTCCTCAAGCCATCCAAAACACAGCTGCAGCTAATCAGACAACTACAGACTAGATTGTGAGACATGCAGCTTGCAGCTTTCCTCCTCTCGTTCCAACTGGACTGAATTGACTTGAAAACTTAATACAAGTTACTTTGACAGATTTAAATTGTTATTACGAAACATACATCAACCCAGGGCTGAAGTGGTTAATGTATGTTTTATAATGTAATAATTTATATCTGCAAAGTAACTAGTAACTAAAGTTTTCAAATAATTGTAGTGGAGTAAAAGTACAATGTTTTCCTCAGAGATGTAGTGGAGTAAAAGTAAAAGTATTGAAAATTGGAAATACTTCAGTTGAAGTAAAAGTACCTCAAACTTAAGTAAATGTGCTTAGTTACTTTACACCACTGCTATACAAGTAGTAGCAACAGCTGTAGTGAGATATGACAGCAATAACAGTAATAGCAGGTACGTTGCCGAGCCATTGTCAATACCAGACTGTCTGCTCCGTTTGCCACTTTTCTGTTCTGTTCATTATTTTTTACAAGACCCTCGCACCATGTCACAGGAAGTGTGTCCCCCCCCCCCCCCCCCCACACACGCCAACAGGAAGTGTTTCCCTCAAACAGCCGCTGGTGCGTCACGAGGGAACGCTGGTAATTGGGTGGCGGGTGGGCTGTGGGCGCGTAGCCGTGCTTCCGAATGGACACCCCCCACCTCCGAGCACATTATGGCGTGTTGTTAAAACGCTAAACGCAACCAAATGTTGTCCAGGCAGAAGAAGCTAAAAACATGTCGAACTGCCACAGGGGAATCCCTTCACATAAAGCCTACCTTCAAAGACCAGTTTCCGTCATGTGTGATGTGACAATAAACTGTGTGAAGTCAAAGTTTCAAAGGTTCAGCACATGCTCATACATGTGCCGTATAGGCAGTGTAGAAGACTCTGCCAGACTGGAATAGCAATGTTCAACATATAGAATAACAACAAGGCATAATACATGCAGTAACAAAGTACATTTACTTTGTACTCTAGTCAAGTAAATGTTTGAAGTATTATGTACTTTGGTGGAGTTTTTTCTTGTTCTTTTTTGTTTCCTTCTTTTGATAAAATTATATCTCTGGAACCCCAATCTACAGTTAATGTAACTCTGAGTTACAGACCCCGTAAGGGTCCGTTTGGACCTCCTGGTGGTCCCCGGACCCCATGTTGACAACCAGTGTCTTAGGTTGCAGGGGTCTTCAACGTTTTTCAGGCCAAGGACCCCTTAGCTGAGAGAGAGATGAAGCAGGGACCCCCCACTATATATTGTATTACATTGTGTTGCAGATGCAACTTTTTCATAGACTGGCTTCCCAGCGCTGTCATCAGTGTTGTGTGAATTAATGATTTTGTTTTTTCGTTTGCAGTGGTGTAAAGTAACTAAGTACATTTACTCAAGTTCTGTACTTAAGTAAAATGTTTAGGTACTTTTACTTTACCGGAGTATTTCCAATTGTCTATACTTTTACTTCTACTCCACTACATCTCAGAGGCAAATATTGTACTTTTACTCCACTACAATTATTTGAACACTTTAATTATTAGTTACTTTGCAGATATAAATATGTTACATTATAAAACATACATTAACCACTTTAGCCCTATTTTATACCTAGGTTATTTGAAAAGAGCAGATCAACAAGCTCACAACGAGTCGCATCACAACGTGTTGTGAGCTTGTAGATCTGCTATTTTCAAACATTTTAGTACTTTAACTTTTGTATACATTAAGTACATTTTGATACCAATACTTTTGTACTTTTACGCAAGTCAATTTTGAATTCCAGACTTTTACTCTGTAACAGAGTACTTCTACATCGCAGTATTGATACTTTTACTTAAAGTTGAACAATTGAGTACTTTTTCCACCATTGTTTGTTTACACAATTTAACCACTTTAAACACTCGTAAAACTTAGTCAAACTTGACCTCTGGCTCTAATCAGGCCTCTACACCAAATCTCATCGCCGAAAATAGCAGACTGTACAAGCTCAAAACGTGTTTCCCTATAGGGGTCCCCGACCCCCTGTTGAAGACCCCTGTTCTTAGGTTATTTCCTCCTCGCCCACCATCTGTTGTGGCTTTGCAGTGCAGTCGGTGTGGGTAAAGTTACCACCTTTTTAATTCGAAGTGCATGGGAAACCCCAAAAAACAGATAAACCTCCTTTGTAGGGAAATGGGAATCCGTGTCCACGGCGCTGCGCCATAGAGGATCCCCTTTGAAAAGATGATGTTTATACACATCCTGACCTTTTAAGGTTTAACATTTGAACCTTTTTATCTGTTCTTTTCTTTTTAAACGGGAGTGTCCCTTTTCATTGTGTCTTTAAGCTCGTCTGTACTCTGCAGTCTGTTTCTACTATAGGCCTTTTATATGCGCTGGACAAAGGTTGAGAGGCCTTTTCTGAAAACAAAGCATGGGTTTAAAATGAAGCGCAAACGTTGTGTAACCTGGACGTTAATTGCGTCCTGCCCTGAGGGCTCCCACCCTCCCATTTCTGTTCCTCCTTACGCAAACGGCTTAACGGGGTTCCCGCCCATTTTGGGCGGGAACCCCTATTTGTAACTATACCTTTCGGGACAGGAACCCCATTTGGGGTTGTTGTTGCTATGTACAGTATATAGCAACATACCTTTGTTGTAATTTTTGAATAAATATTTGAGGGTTTTCAGAAAACTTAGGTCAGGATTTAGAAGGTGTTATTAGAATCTGCCTCAGGTCTAAATGGGTTAAAGGAGCACTTCACCCATTTTCAACCTTATCTTCATATAATTGGTCCTCACCAATTCAATGTTCATTATAAGACGGCACCATTTCTGTCTACTCACCCTGTGTCTCAGAGGAGGGCTGTGGACTGTGCAGAAACCTGCCTACCAGTGACATCATCGGTAGGCAGTTTATTTTTTATTTTTTATATGCTATGATTTATTAATACAAGAACAATGGCTTCTGTTATAGCATGCTGACTTTCCAGGAATAGAAAGCCAGCAGTTTTTATTAGCTTGGATTACCCATCGATGATGTCACTGGTAGGCGGGTTTCTGAACTCTCCACAGCCCACCAATGAGACACAGAGTGAGTAGACAGAAATGGTGCCATCTTATAATGAGCATTAGTGAGGACCAATTATATGAAGATATGGTTGAAAATGGGTGACGTGGTCAGTAAGAGTAGCAGTATCACACAGTGGCGTCTGTTCAGCAAAAGCTAAGGTATGGCAAGGTTAGGGTTGCCAACCAGAGATTAAAATAAGGAAAAACATGTTGGGGGTCAAACCCCCCCAAAAAACGGAAATAATCAAGTACATGGCCTATAAATGGTACTCAAGTACAGTACTCAGTACTGAATTTGAACTGTATATTTTCAGTTTCTATATTTTTTCGTGGAGCTGTTTTTATTGCACTGTTGTTTTGTCTGGTTGTTGTGAGTGTTGAATGTTTAATGGAGCACAATGGAAATAAAGTCTCTGGCCTTTTTGTGTCTCATCCATTTGGCGTCTTTTTAACTCGTACCACCTTTGAAAGTTGTCAATAAAATATGAAATCAATCAAAACTCCTAAGCCAATATAATGAAGTCAGTGCACATTACAGCACTGCTCAAATATGTGCTGTTTTTTCGTAAATGAATGCCCTACTTCATCATACGAGAGTGTCACACAAAAGTAGTGAAAAGAGCAGATCTACAAGCTCACAACGTGCCACAATGAGTTGAGCTGCGAGCTTGTAGATCGGCTATTTTCACTATTTTAACCCATTTAGACCTGGGATGCATCATTTTTAGCTTTGAGCTAAAAGGCATTAATTTACACTTTGGCTATTCCAAAATAGCAGATATACAAGCTCGAGCACGAGCTTGTAGATCTGCTATTTTTTTTAAATCGTGAAAATGTGTGCAAATCTTTTAATGTATTATATTTAAAGCAAACATTTTTAACTCAAATCTTTGCTTCTGGGACCCCCTGGAACAAAGTATTTTGAGACGGGGGTTCGCGGCCAAATACATATCATTTTGGGGGTCCTTGACATGAAAAAGGTTTGAGCACCACTGATATAGAAACATACGTTTTTCAGAAAACTGTTGGGATTTAGGAGACATGTAGAATCGGCTTCAGGTCTTAATGGGTTAAAATAATAATAAAAAAGGAACGGTTATGGACATACAAGCTTTCCACCCGACAGCGACATAGTTCTTTATGTATTCAGTCCATTCAAAACAAACTAAATCAAACAGAATCCTGGTTTGAATTAAAATCGACGTAATTTTTGGGCTGTGAGTCACAGATATTGACATTGCTGAGTACATCCTTCAGAATAATCTCCATGGATTAGATGGTCATTAAAAAGGAATTTGGTGACATTGTGAAAGCATGTCGTGTGTAGACATCCTTTAAAGTTTACATGATCGTCTGGCTGACTCTGCTCATTCGTAACCAGTTGGTGGATAGTAACTAAGTACATTTACTTGACTACTGTACTTAAAGGAGAATTTTGGACTAAAGTTTTCTTACCTTTTCTATGACGTTATGATATCTTAGGATGAATGGTACAGTAGAAAAATTTCATAACTCCACCCCTGAGCCGCCACAGCTTAAAAGGTGCGCGGATAGGCCTTAGGTTAGATCACATATTTTAATAGCTTTTTTTTTTCTTTTTTTTGGTGAGATCTGACGTTCATAGTGACAGAACACTATGCAACCAAAAAAAAAAAATAATCTCGAGATTTCAATGTACCATTCATCCTAAAATATCATAACGTCATAGAAAAGGTAAGAAAACGTTAGTCCAAAATTCTCCTTTAAGTACATTTTTAGTTTTTAGTATTTGTTTTCTTTGCAATCATTTATTGTACTTTTTTAAAGCAATGCATTGATATTAAAAGGAAAATGTACTTTGTGATTTGTACTTTCGAATACTCGATTATTTAATTCAGCTGTTAATTTAGTTGTATTATGTATTTATTGATTGATTTATTTATTACATTTTTTGGGTGAATGAAATGTAATTTTGTCCAATATGTATGGTAGAGTATTTTGTTAATACAGTATATAACTTGTACAATTGGGGGTGGTTGTATTTGGTCTGTCCTGTCCTGTGGTGCACATACAAGAAAGGTAGTAAGCGGAGGTGGCCTACAACGATGCCCTGAGGATACTATTTAAGGTCCCTCGATGGCACAGTGCCAGTCATGAAATAAAGGTTATGATGATGACTTGTCGGTAACATGTGGAATCCACACATGTGAGGCTCTCTTAAGACACACTATGTTTGGATTCATGTCTCGCCTGGATGAGTCCCGGAACATCATTATTGAGGATCTAGTCAATCCTGGGAAGAGCTGCCTGGAGAGTCGGCCATGTATGCTGTTATGTTTTATTTGATTTATTATTTCATCTTTTTTTTAAATAATGTCTTGTTATTTATTTGTTGTGTGATATTTGTATGTACTCTATGGACCCCCTGTGTGTCTGGAATAAAGTTTGAATTGAAATTGAATTGGTCTCCCTGCTCTTCTATGATCCTGTGGGATTGTCACGTCAAAATTTAATGTCTCCCCAGATCAAGCAGGCAAGCTCTATATTAGCCTAGTGGTAAACATCTCAGCACTTTAAGCAGGAGGCCGCCCGGGTTCAAATCCAGGGTAGAACAGGAAAACAAACAAAACAAGACGGCTGCGTTGAGAATAGATAAATGCGTAAAGGAATGGTATGGAAGGGTGGAATCAGCATGCGCTAATGAGCCAGACTAAACTGAATGAACCCAGAGCGTTTATCTCCTGGGCCCATGCAGGCTAGAGGTTTGTAGGTGTCATCACATTACTGCAGTCCCAACAATGGCGCTGCCTCAGGGCTCCGTTTACAGTCCTGGCACGCAATCAGTGAGTGGAAACAAGTACTCAAATGCTTTACCTTAAGTAAAAAGTATCAATACTGCAATGTAGAAATACTCTGTTACGAGTAAAAAGTCCGGGATTCAAAATGTACTTACAAAGGTATTGCTATCAAAATTTACTTAAAGTACCAAAAGTAGAAAGTAGTCATTATGCAGACTGTCCCATTTCGCAAGTTTTCAAGTGTATAAAATGTATAAAAATCTGTTGAAAATAGCAGATCTACAAGCTCACAATGCGTCGCATCACGGCGCATTGTAAGCATGTCGATCGGCTATTTTCAAATGGCCGAAATGTATATAGGGTTAATGTATGTTGTGTAATAATAACCAAAATCTACAAAGTAACTAAAGTTTTCCAATAATTGTAGTGGAGTAAAAGTACGATATTTGCCTCTGAGATGTAGTGGGGTAGAAGTAAAAGTACTGAAAACTGGTATACTCCAGTAAAGTAAAAAATACCCGCTATACTGGGCAGGCAGCGCTCTAATCGGCCGTTAACGCCGCGCTCCCAAAGCCATAGGCCCACCGCTGTGCCATCCAGCACAGGCTGTGACCCCCCCAAAATAATCAAATTTGAACTGGTGGGACCCACAGGTTGACAACCACTGGTCTGGCAGAGCTAAGCCCTGCTTCCAGTAAACTCACACAATGGTGAAACCAGAAACACAGAAAACACACACACTCTAGTGTAGACACAACACACACACATCCGTTGATATTAATATACTTGTGAGGATATAAAAAGATTACAGGGCAGCATTGAAACAAGCCCAACAAAAGCTGAAAAATAGCCCAAAAAAGCAAACTCCAAGTTCACACTTGGGTGACACTGGCTCGCAACTAAGAACATATACTGTACATCTGGCATACCCGTAACTCTAATCCTAAACCTAACCTCAAGTCCAGTGGTGTAAAGTAACTAAGTACATTTACTCAAGTACTGTACTTAAGTACAATGTTGAGGTATTTTTACTTTATTGGAGTAATTCCAGTTTTCAGTACTTTTACTTCTACTCCACTACATCTCAGAGGCAAATATTGCACTTTTACTCCACTACAATTATTTGAAAACTTTAGTTTCTAGTTACTTTGTAGATTTAGATTATTATTACAAAACATACATTAACCACTTCAGCCCTATATACTTTTCGGCCATTTGAAAATAGCAGATCTACAAACTCACAATGCGTCGCAATGTGACGCATTGTGAGCTTGTAGATCTGCTATTTTCAAATTATATATATTTTTTAAACTTGTGAAATGGGACATTCTGCATAATGAGTAAAGTAGGCCTGCTTTTACTGTTGGTACTTTTGCTAGTAACAGAGCATTTCTACATTGCAATATAGATACTTTTACTTAAGTAAAACATTTGATTACTTTTCCAACCACTGCTCATGTCTAATCCTAACCCCTGAAATGGAATATTTTCCTAATTGTAAACCTAACTCTAATAATCTTTCTTAACCACAAAACACACACATGCACACACATGCACACACATACACACGCACACGCACACGCACACACACACACACACACACACACACACACACACACACACACACACACACACACACACGGTAGTGTAGACACAACAGCTTTGCTCTCTGGATGCAGGTTTCATGGCTATAGCATGAGTTGGAACAAGATCAACGACAAGAGTGAGCTGTGTCCAACACAAACACACCGGGCCCCTCCATACCTCCTCTTTGAAAACCCCCCGGTGATAACTTAAAGGAGCATTTCAACCATTTTCAACCAAATTTCATAATTGGTCCTCACTAATGCTATATCATTTTGAGGAGGGCTGTGGACAGTTCAGAAACCTTGGTATTTTCATACATATATATATTTATTCTGTATTAATGAGAGAACAACAGCTTTTATTATAACATGCTAACTTTCCAGGAGTAGAAATCCTGCAGTTTCTATTAGCTTGGATTCCCTGTCGGTGATGTCAATGGTAGGCAGGTTTCTGAACTGTCCGCAGCCCACTAATGAGACACAGAGTGAGTAGATAGAAAGTATACTCAAATTATGGCAATGATCATGACATCTATCTATACATTTGGAAAATCTCCCAGCTTCCAACGCCACACTGACGCCACACTGATTTCATTGTTTCGGGATAAACACAACAACAACATATCACATGTCACCACAACACTAGCCACAACACTAGCCACAACACTAGCCACAACACTAGCCACAACGTGCGCGATGAATTTACGGGTGGCGTAGGCTACTTTTCATTGCTCACTACACATTTGCCTCCTCGGAGCATAATTAATTTCCTCCAACACAACTCACCACATTACCGACCACACCGGACGGGGAAACACTTTAGCACCGTTTACCGTGAGCACACCCGAGTGGCGACGGCCACAGACGCGAGCCCTTCGCTTCAACCCCCGCTCTGGCTTTCGCTTTCGGTCTCTATCCCACCACACTCACGGTAATATGTCCATCATTTTCGTGGCATGCACATCCCAAACAATACATTAGCGCCAGCGTCTAAACGCAGCCTCTAACACTACCGACTCGCCACTCAGTCAGGATTGCCAGGTTGGAGAAAAACAAGCAACCAGGTCAGGTCAGGTCAGTGTTGCCAGATTGTGCGCCAGAAACAAGCAAGCAGGTTCATGAAAAAACAAAAGCCAGAGGGAACAAGATGGTGGATCTATATAAATAATATACATATCAATATGGGTTCCGAAGGAGTCCGCAATGTTTCGCGCGGCCCCCAAGACTCCCAGGGGGTCCGCAATGTATTTATTTTATTTTATTTATTTTTTCCCCACGATTTTGTAACCCCAAAATAAGCGAGCCCTCACTAGAGCCCCATGCGCGGCTAGGGGGCAGGGGCAAAAAAAGAAATCAAGTACCTTGGCCACATTTTACTGACAATCTCCATGATGATAGAGATATCTCTAGGCAGTGGCGCATACTTTATGCCCAGGCTAATGCTGCTTCACAGGTTCAGTATGTGTTCAGGTCCTGTGTGCACTTTTGAAAGCATCCTACACTCCCATGTATACAGCTTTCCAGTGGTGCACATACAAGAAAGGTAGCATGTGGAGGCTTAAAGTGGCCTACAATGATGCCCTGAGGATACTACTTAAGGTTCCTAGATGGCATAGTGCCAGTCACTGGCACTTTGTAACATGTGGAATCCACACATGTGAGGCTCTCTTAAGACACTCTATGTATGGATTCATGTCCTGCCTGGATGAGTCCCGGAACAGTAATATTGAGGATATAGTCAATCCTGGGAAGAGCTGTCTCCGGTTACTCGTCCAGGCTGCGTAAACACTGGAGAGCCAGCCTCTATGTATGAATGTATGTATTTTTTGTAATGTATTGTTGTTTATTGGACCCCCTGTGTGTTTGGAATAAAGTTAGAATTTAATTGAATCGAATAGCTATCTATCCTCATCACAGGATACAGTATTTACAGCCACTGCATGGGTTTTTACATTTCACAGGCACTATGGGCATCACGTCGTCAAGCGCTCTGTCTGTCTGTCTGTCTGTCTGTCTGTCTGTCTGTCTGTACTACAGAGCAGACAGACACACAAACATTGGCGGGGGCGGGGGCGGGGACGGAACAGAGGCAGCAGTGAGACCCTCTCCTCTCCTATTCCCTGTAGGGCCCGGTTTGAGCTATACCACAAGCTCTCCTCTCCTCTCCTCTCCTCTCCTCTCCTCTCCTCTCCTCTCCTCTCCTCTCCTCTCCCCACTGGTCTCAGCCATACCACAAGCAGATGTTATTTAAATGTTAACCTTTAAAACAAACACCCCCATTCAAAGGGAGGCAGGGGGGCCCTCCAGAAGGAAAGGACTCCCTCTCTGCGCCTTAATGGAAAGAAAGTGGTTGGGGCCCTCTGTTTTCCAATGGGACGGTGCGAGGAGAGGAAGTCGTCGTGTCGGGTGGAAACCTCTTATGTCCAAAAACTGTCCTTTTTTGATTTTACATTTTAAAATAGTGACAATAGCTGAATTGCGACACGTTGAGAGCTTGTAGAAGAGCTATTTTCACTACTTTTGTGTGACACTCTTTTATAATGAGGTAGGGCGTTACATTTACGGAAATAAACTAAAACAAAAAAGTTGAAATATGGAGATATGAGGTTTCTGCCCGACAGCGACGATAGTAATGTATCAGCTACACTTCCAGAACACGGAGGGTTAATGTAGAACCTCTTTGAAAAAGGACACGGCAGGGCGTTCTATGTTAATTAGTGGAAATAATAATTAACCTGCAATATTAACAGACAAGGTTACAGGCAAAAAGGTTACACATGATACACCTACATATTTCTAAAAACTTGTACATGTGTAGGCTAATCCTATTATAAATGTAAGGAAACTCTGTCATTCTGTTTAATACACATTTTTCTCCACAGTGGGTTGACCAAGGGATCTGAACTTGCACACAGACATTGACCACTGGCATATGACCGTAAGCTGTTTGTTATCGTTTTTTGTGAACTGGCAATGGCATCTGTAGTCGTGGTTGCAGTTCCATAGCCCGGATGGACTGTGTGTGGAGATGGCGGGTAGCCTATATGGACTCGTATTTAAAGTTCCCATGACATGGCCGGAAGTCATCATATTTGATTCTAATTGTCAAGTGCTTTCTCTGAAGACAGTCAGCTAATGGGCGGGACATATTGCATTATATTGATTGGCATTTTAGAGTAGCCAATGGGACAACGTTAACAGTGACGGTGACAGCCTGTCGGGGTCCCTACTCAAACGGGCTGTATTGTAGGAAGTACCGCATTTTGAAAAAGAAGATTTAAACTAGCGACAGTAGATGTAATATTAATCAATATTGAACAACTGCATGACCTAAAATTAATAGTTTGTTTAGAAACAAGCTGCCAGAGAGTCCCGCAATGCGTTCGTCTCCATTTCTCTGGCTATCTGCCCGTGTTCACTATCCCGAGCACTGTGCCAGGCCAGAATGACTCACTTAAACCGTCGGAGCATCGAGCTAAAGAGATAGCCCTGAATGGTTGACCGGAGTCCCTCAGGGCTTCATACTAGTGTATTTTCTGTTTTCACTCTACTTTAAATATCTTCGCAGAAAATAGCAGATCGACGCGTTGTGAGCTTGTCGATCTGTTATTTTCTGCGAAGGTTTTCCTCAGAATACGGATGCTGGGGTTAAAGTGGTCAATAAATAAGCATAAACAAACTGCTTGTCATGAGCAATGTTGGTGTAATTAAGAGCTCCGATAGGGAATATATGTTTTATTTACACAGATTAACAAGAAAACGATAAAACCATTGGTGTGGTGCGAGTGGGAAGGACAAAGCTCTAAACATTGACAGGCATTCTCTGTGGTGGGAGGAGCCATAGAGAAGAGGGGGTTGATAGCATAGCCATATGGCTCTGGCTGATAAGAGTAGAAATGGGGGCAACAAATATTAATGTAATGAGATATTTCATTGGACTACGTACAAGGGTGCTGGTTGACGTAATCCCAAAAAATCTAAATGTTTCTTTTGGTTGTTGTTGAACAATGTGAAATGCAATGCCAGCTAACTAAAAATAGGTTAGAGAAACACAAGAAATAAGGGATTAAAAAACATAATCACATTATTTATGTCACACCTTTAAGTAGCCTATATGTAAACATTGCATTATTTGCACTATTGTCTGTCTGTCTGTCTGTCTGTCTGTCTGTCTGTCTGTCTGTCTGTCTGTCTGTCTGTCTGTCTGTCTGTCTGTCTTGTTTGTCTGTCTGTCTGTCTGTCTGTCAGCCTGTACGACCTACCTACCTGCCTGTCTGTCTAAGTGTGTAGGCTGACATTTCATTATGTAAACATGGTATTCATGGTCAGCGGTATAGCCTACATTTTAAACGTATGGTTCAGTCATATATTGTGACAGCAGTGGGTCGGATGCGGTCGGTAGCAGAAAGCATTTAGTGACAGAGTGGAAAAGTGTCGTCAGTGTGTTTAGATCAGTGGTTCCCAAACTGTTTAGCTCCAGACCACAAAGATGTAGATAGCCTACTTCTTAAAAAAAAAAAACAGAATCTCTCTAATTTAAGGAATTTCTTAGATTTTCTTTCATTAATTTATGACATTCTATTGTGAAATGTTTGAATTTGCATTTAATTATTATTAAGTATTGAGAATGTTTGGAGGATTTTTTTTTAGAATATTTTGAAATAATAATGATTAAAAACTAAACGTGGGAAACCAAAACTAATTCACTGGCACCAAGGACGTGTGTTTTAGATGAATCTAACATGGTTAAATTGGAGTTTGAAGTTATAATGGGTTTGTATAGGAAGGGGGCGTGTCTGATAAAAATGAATATCAAATATCTAAATACTGAATCAAGCAACTTAAAAACTGTCCGGGGTGCTCCCAAAAGCCAGAGTAGACGATAAAATTACCCAATTATTATTTTTTTAAAGTGAAATATGCCTTTAAGTACAGTACTTGAGTACATGTACTTAGTTACTTTCCACCACTGGTATTTGGCTGCAGACCCCCATCTGAAAATACTACTGTACCAGATTTGTGTTGTTAAAATGTGCAAGATTTTGGGGAAAATTGCAGAACTACAAGCTCACAACGTGTCGCATAGCGATACGTTGTGAGCTTGTAGATCAAATAGCCGATGTATAGGGTTTAAGTACCTTAGCTATATTAAGTCATTTTGCTGTGGGACCCCCTGGAACCCCCTGGAACCCCCTCAAGGACCCCTGGGGGTCCCCGGGCCAGTACTTCTCAGCTATAATCACTCTGTCACGAATGACACAATATTATGCTTTTGAAAAACAGCAACAATCTTGTCACTTTCTTGATTAAAACCAGCTAGTGGTGAGCTTGTAGATCGTCTATTTTCAAATGGCCGAAATGTATATAGGGCTGAAGTGGTTTTGTAATAATAATCAACATCTACAAAGTAACTAGCAACTAAAGTTTTCAAATAATTGCAGTGGAGTAAAAGTACAATATTAGCCTCTGAGATGTAGTGGAGTAGAAGTAAAAGTAGGCCTACTGAAAATTGGAAATACTCCAAAAAAGTAAAAATACCTCAACATTGTACGTAAGTACAGTACTTGAAAACACAACCTGTACATGTACTTAGTTACTTTATACCACTGATTAAAACATAAGCTACTTTTCTTTAAGGCTGTCTGACAGTTCATTCTTCTTGACTAAATGCTTTCCTTCGAGAAGTCCATATGTCCTTATGAGGGTTACTGATTTGCAAAGTTTGCCTGTGTATGTTTACTTCAAACTCAAATAGATGATACAACCACACAGAATCATCTCATTTATATTGCGTCTATGAAGCAGCATGGCTTGGGATATTGTACTGAAATGTTCTGAAAGATGTTCTGCCCAGAAAATAGCAGATCTACAAGCTCACTACATGTTGTGATGCATGCGTTGTGAGCTTGTAGATCTGCTATTTTCAAATAGCCTACAGTAGGTATAAAATAGGGCTAAAGTGGTTATGTAGGCTATGTTGTATAATGTGATCATTCATATCTGCAAAGTAAATAAAGTTTTCAAATAATTGTAGTGGAGTAAAAGTAGCCTACAATATTTGCCTCTGAAATGCTGTGTGGACTAGGCTAAAGGTAAAAGTACAGACAACTGGAAATACTCCAGTAAAGTAAAAGTACCTAAAAATCGTACTTATAAGCAGAGTGCTTGAGTAAATGTACTTAGTTAGTTTATGATGATGATCACTCTCACCTGTACGATCTGCCTGGGCTGCACGGACAGCGTGGGGAAGTTCCCCCGGCCGTGGATAGGGACGCTCTCCCCGAGGATCGAGTCCAGCCGCCGGACCTGGTCCCAGGACAGCACGCAGAACCTCCGATCATCCTCCGGCGGACCCCCACCGGACCCCTCAGCAGCACCGGAGGACATGACGTATAACAAAAAAAATTGATCTTCAAATGATGATGTTCTTATATATTTGTATGGTTCTTTTTCTTTAGATGCTGGAACTTATATTATATAGGAATCCACTGGTAGGGAAACGTGTAGTTCTGTAGTCTTGCTGCTCCAAGCCCTGTAGAAGTGATCAAAACAACAAATTGATCTCCAAATGATATTTATTGTCTTTCT